>NC_079363.1:1547784-1726873 GCF_029582105.1 Oenanthe melanoleuca | reverse complement strand
ACCCCACGCCCCGTTCTTGTTTCTCTCCCCGCAGACCAAGGTCCCCCCCTGCAGCCGGAGCCCATCGTGCCCACCCCCAGCACGGCCACCCCCGTGCCCCCCACCCAGTGAGACCCCCGGCCTGAGCCCCCCCGGACGCTGCAGCCCCCCCAGACCGGCCCCAGCGACCCCCTCCCCCCCCCCCTCCCTGCCCCTCCTCCTCCTCCTCCTCCTCCTCCTCCCCCAGCTTTGGTCTTTTTTTATGATTGTCCCGGATTTTATTTAAGTGTTGGTCTCCCGGGGGGGGCCGGGTCTCTGCTCCCCCCGGTTATTTATGAGACAGCTCCAATCCCACCTGGCTCATGGGCATTTCCCCCCCTCCAAAAAAAAACAAAAAACCTCCCCCCTCCCAGCTCCTCCTCCTCCTCCTCATCATCATCCCTTTTTTGGTTTTGTTTTTTTTTGTTGTTGTTCTGGTTTTTTTTTTTCTGTTCGTTTCTTTTTTTAAAAAACCAATAAAAATAAAAATTCCAAGTCCCCGGGGCGGGAAGAAGCGGCCTGGTGGTGTTGGGTTTGTCTGGGGGGGTGGGACACACACGAGGGGAGGGGGCACAAGGACAATTCTGAGCCTTTATTTGATGTGTGGAGCAATAATTTAGCCGGTGGGGCTGAGGGGGGGACATTGGGGACGGGGTGGTGGTGACAGAAAAATGAGGGAAAAAGGCACAAAATCGAGTGAGGAGGGGACAGAGAATGAGGAGGGGGCACAGAATGATGGGGAGGGGTCTTCAGCCGCTCAGCACCATCCGGACCAGCTCTGTGGAGAGAAGAGAGGAGGGGGTCAGGAAAGCTCTGCCGGCCCCCCCACCCCAAAATCCCGGAGAGAGGCAGGAAAACCAAAAGTCAAAAACGGCTCAAGAGCGCAGGGAGGACCCGGCAGCCCCGCGGGCAGGGGGGGCTCCTGCAGCCCCCTCCCCAAATCCAGCCCTGGCACGCAGGGGGGGCTCCATGCAGAGGGGCATGCGGGGGTTGGGGGGCACCAAGAGCAGGAACCAGGCGGCCTTTTTTTTTTTTTTTTTTTTCTGCTTTTTTTTTTTTTAATTAGAAAAAAAAAAAAAAGACGTTAGGGCAGGAGTTAAAAAAAAAAAAAACCAAAAAAAAAGGAAAAAAAAGGAAGGAATGAAAAATAAACGAAGTAACTGAGGAGGGGGCGGGGGGAGGCGTTACCCCTGCGGCGTCACCCTGACAAGATGTGTCGCACAAAGGCTGGGGGGAAGGAACGAGACATGATGGTCAGGGAGGGGGTGGGGCTGTGGGTGACCCCCCTGGGACCCCCGGGACCCCCAGGACCCCCCGGGACCCCCCGGGACCCCCGGCCCTCACCTTCGTAGTTGATGCAGCCGTTGCTGTCCTCGTGCCCGGCCACCAGCTGCTCCACCTCCTCCTCCGTCATCTTCTCACCTGTGGGGACACCTGTGTCACCCTGGGGGGGTCTCTGGGTTTGGGGGGGTCCTCAAAGGCTCAGATTGGTGCCACCAGGACCCTCAGGCCCCCAGACCCATCCTGTGCCAGCAGCACCCCCAGAACAGCTGGACCCCTATCGGTGTCTCCAGGACCACCAAGACACTGAGACCCCTCCCCATGTCAGCACCTCTGGGACCCCCCGGTGCACCAGAACCCCCCCAGTTCTCTGCCTCCAGGACCCCCAATCCACTGGGAACCCCCTTGTGCCCATTACAGGGAGAATCTTAAAGGATTTTTCCAGTTTAACTTTCTCAGGCTCAGCCAGGATTTTTCCCAAGCTAGAGCCTCTTTCTCTACTGTAAACACAAGAGAAAGAATTACAACAAAAAGATAAACACCTGCTGGATCCGTGAGAAGCCTGGGATGAGAGGTGTCTCCTCTGAGCAATGAACTGTATTTTGTTTTTTATGAACTGCCTGTATTTTGTTTTTCATGAACTGTCTGTATTTTGTTCTTCATGAACTGTCTGTATTTTGTTTTTTATGAACTGTATTTTGTTTTTTATGACCCGCCTGTGTTTTGTTTTTTATGAGCTGCCTGTATTTTGTTTTTCATGAACCATCCGTATTTTGTTCTTCACAAATTGTTATTTAAAGCCATGAACAAACTGTTCTCTCTGTTCTTTCTCCCACCACTCAAGAGTTACTGTGTCCTTTCACCCTCTGTAACCCTCATCCTGCAACATTTGGAGGCGTCCACCGAGATCTGCACCCCGTGGGGACCCCACCCCAAATCCTGGGATCGCACCTCCCATCCCCAAACCTCCCCGGGTGGGAACTGGGATTCGGGGGGTGGGCAGGGGGGGCTGGGGGCTCACCCAGGGTGACGAGGACGTGGCGGATCTCAGCCCCCATGACGGTGCCGTTGCCCTCCTTGTCGAACACCCGCAGCCCCTCCACGTAATCCTCGAAGCAGCCCTGGTCCTTGTTCTTGGCGATCGTCTGCATCATGGGCAGGAACTGCTCGAAGCTCAGCGTCTTCACGTTCATCTCTGCGGGACAGCAGCCGTGGGTGGGGGTCCCGGGGGTCCCCGGGGGGTGGGCAAGGGGGGGATTCCCCCCTCCCACCACTCACCATCGCTCTTGGGGTTGCCCAGCACCTTCATCACCTCGGCGTTGGTCGGGTTCTGCCCCAGCGCCCGCATCACGTCCCCGCACTGGCTGTACAGGATCTTCCCATCGCCCGTGCGGTCAAAGAGCTGGAACGCCTCCTTGAACTCTGCCGGAGCCCCGGGTCAGGGCGGGACCGACAGAACCCCCCGGGTCAGGGCGGGACCACCGGGACCGACAGAAACCCCCCGGGTCAGGGCGGGGCCACCGGGACCGACAGAAACCCCCGGGTCAGGGCGGGACCACCGGGACCGACAGAACCCCCCCGGGACCGACAGAACCCCCCCGGGTCAGGGCGGGACCACCGGGACTCCCCCGGGTCAGTGTGAGACCACCGGGACGGACAGAACCCCCCCAGGTCAGGGCGGGGCCACCGGGACCGACAGAACCCCCCCAGGTCAGGGCAGGACCACCGGGACCGACAGAACCCCCCCGGGACCGACAGTACCCCCCCGGGTCAGGGCGGGACCACCGGGATCCCCCCAGGTCAGGGCGGGACCGACAGAACCCCCCCGGGTCAGGGCGGGACCACCGGGATTCCCCCGGGTCAGTGTGAGACCACCGGGACGGACAGAACCCCCCCGGGACCGACAGAACGCCCCCAGGTCAGGGCGGGACCACCGGGACCCCCACCGGGACCACCGGGACCTCCCGGGTCACCCACGGGACCACCGGGACACCGGGACTCTCCCCTGGCTCAGTGGTCCCGGGACTCCAAACACCCCGGGACCCCAAAATCAGCAGCACCGGGACCCCCTAAATCCGTGTCTATGGCACCGGGACACCGGGAATCCCTGTGACAACATCGCGGGACTCCGGGACCACCCGGTTTGCTCCTCCGGCACCCCCGGTACCGAACACCTCGGGGACCCCACAGCCGCATCCCCGGGACCCCGAAACCCGTCCCGGCCGCGGCTCGGGTGTCGCTCCCCGCTGGGATCCGGTTCCCGCTGGGATCCGGTTTCCCGGTGGAACCCGACGCCGCCCGGGATGCAGGTCGGGCCCCCGCCCGCGGGGATGCTGCCGGTGCCTGATGGCTCCGGGGGGAGCGGGAGGATCCCGGCGGGTCCCGGTAGGACCCGGATGATCCCGGCGGGTCCCGGTAACCGGGAGGATCCCGGTGGGTCCCGGTAACCGGGAGGATCCCGGCGGGTCCCGGTAGGACCCGGATGATCCCGGCGGGTCCCGGTAACCGGGAGGATCCCGGTGGGTCCCGGTAACCCGGATGATCCCGGCGGGTCCCGGTAACCGGGAGCGCTCCGGAACCCGCGGCCCCGCCCCGCAGGAATGCGCGGCCGCGCGCGCCATGCCCATATAAGGGCAAATTGCGCAGGAGGGGCCCGAACCCCCCCGGTCCCGGTTCCTGTCCCGGTTCCTGTCCCGGTTCCCGTCCCGGTGCTCAGCCCAGCCCCGCAGCCCCGATCCGGTGTTCCCATCCCCCGGTACGAACGGCCCCGCCCGGGCCGGACTTTGCACCGGGAAAGGCCCCGCCCGAGGCCGCGCAGGAAGCGCCGGGAGCGGCGGAACCGGGACCGGGGGGTCCCTTGGCCGCGCCCCGAGCTCGGGGGGCTCCGCTCGCTCCCGGTGCCCGGTGCCCGGTGCCCGGTGCCGCTCACTCACCCGCGGTCTGCTCCTCCGAGAAGTCGCACTGCGGGGAGAGCGCGGCGGTCAGCGGGAACCGGGGGCGGCACCGCCCGCGGATGGAGCGGCCGCTGCCCCGGGACCCCCCGCGCCCGGTGCCCGCCCGGTGCCCGCCCGGTGCCGCCGGGACCCCCCGCGCCATCCCCGCCCCAAATCCCCTCCCCACCGCGACCCCCGGCCCCCGCCCCGCCCGGCGCTCCCGGTGCCGGTGCCCATCCCGGTGCCCATCCCGGTTCCCGGTCCCGGTCCCGGTTCCCGGTTCCCGGTGCGCACCATGGCGGCGGCTGCTGCTCCCGTCCGGTCCTTGCGCGCTCGGGCGTCACCGCGCGGCTGCGTCACGGCGCTAATGAGCGAGTTAATTATTCATGAGGGGCGGGGCCGCGCGGGGCCGCGCCCCGGTTCCCGCGGGGGATGTTTTGGCTATAGATGGGCACGGAGATGGCAGCGCCACCCCCCTCGGGGACACCCCAGGGGACACCCCAGGGGACACCCGCGATTGGACACCTCAGGGGACATCACAAGGGACACCTCAGGGAGGTCACCCAGTGTCTGCACCCCACGGGGGACACCCCAAAGGGACACCCACCTCCACGGGGGACACCCCCGGGGACACCTCAGGGGGGTCACCCGCGACTGGACACCCCAAGGAACACCCAGGGGACACCCCAAAGGGACACTCAGCACTCAGATCCCACGGAGACGCCCCAAAGTGTCACCCACCCCCACTGGGGACACCCCCGGGGACACCCCAGGGAGGTCACCCCCGACTGGACACCTCAGGTGACACCCCAGGGGACATCCGACATTCGGACCCCACTGGGGACACCCCAAAGTGACACCCCAAGGACCCCCCGCCCCCATCAGCACCCACTTCGGGGACACCCCTGGGGACATCCCCACGTCACACGAAGCCACCGCCGTGTCCTCCCTCCTTTATTAGCGCGGGGGGAGGGGACGGGGACGCAGCCCCGGCAAGGCAGCGAGGGGGGGGCGCGGCGGTGGCGGCGCGGTGACAGCCGGTGACATCCCAGGGACATTCCGGTGACATCCCGGTGACATCCCGGTGACATCCCAGGGACATCCCAGGGACATCCCGGTGACACCCGGTGACACCCGGTGACACCGGTGACATCCCGGTGACACCCCAGGGACATCTGGTGACATCCGGTGGCAGCAGTGGCATCGCGGTGGTGGCGTCATGGCAGTGGCCTGGCGGTGGCACCCCGGTGACATCCCGGTGACACTCGGTGACATCCCAGAGACATCCCGGTGCCATCCCGGTATCCCGGTGACACCCGGTGCCATCCCGGTACCACTCTGGCAGTGGCACCCTGGGGACACCCCGCGGTGACAGCAGCAGCTCCAACAAGCGCCCCCCGGATCTGGGGGGTCCCCCCGTTCTGGGGGTGCAAGGCACGAGGAGGGGGGGGGCGGGGGGGGAGGGGCCCGGCGCCTCTTTGGTGATGGGGGGGGGCGGCAGCAGTGGGGGGGGGGGTCCCGAGCCCCCCCCCCGAGCCCCCCCCGTGGGGACTTGGGGGGGGTCCCCAAATTTAGGGGAGGCTCCGCTCATCCTGCAGCTCGTACCTGGGGGGGGACAATGGGGGGGTGACGGGGGGGGGGCAGTCACAGAGACACCCCCAGACCCCCCAGAGACCCCCCCGACCCCCCCAGAGACACCCCCAGACCCCCCCAGCCCCCCCCGCGCCCCCAGCCCCGCTCACCAGCGCGGCCCCCCCTCGGACAGATCCACCTGCGCCAGGTCCAGCTGCAGCTGAGGGGAAACAAACGCTCGGGGGGGGCTCCCCGGGACCCCCAGACCCCCAAAACCCTCCCCAGGATCCCCAAAACCCTCCCCATGACCCCCTAGACCACCCAAATCTCCTCCAAATCCCCCCAAACCCTCCCTGGGACCCCCAAACCCCCCCCCCCCAGGACCCTCCCAGACCCCTCAAACCCTCCCCAAGCCATCCCTGGGACCTCCCAAATCTCCCCAAGGACCCCCAAAACCCTCCCCAGGACACCCTCAGGATCCCCCAACCCCTTCCCATAACCCCCCAGGACCCCCCAGACCCCCCCAAACCCTCCCCAGGACCCCCCAGACCCCTCAAACTCTCCCCAACCCCTCCCCAGGACTCTCTCGGAGCCCCCCAAACGCTCCCCAGAACCCCCCAAATCCTGCCCAAACCCTCCCCAGGACCCCCGCAGACCCCCCCCTAGACCACCCAAATCCCCTCCAAACTCCCCCCAGGACCCCCCCAGACCCCTCAAACCCTCCCCAAAGCCCCCAGGACCCCTCGCACCCCCCTAAACCCTCCCCAGGATTCCCCGAGACCCTCCCCAGGACCCCCTTAGACCACCCAAATCCCCTCCAAACTCCCCCCAGGACCCCCCAGGACCCCCCCCGGACCCCCCCGGACCCCCCACCTTGCCCAGCGCCCCCTTCTCGCGGGTCACGAAGTTCACGGTGCATTTCACGGCCGCCTCCAGGCGCCGCCGCGCCGCCTCCTCCAGGGGCAGCTCCCACTCGAACCTGGGCGGAACCGGAGCGAACCGGAGCGAACCGGAGCGAACCGGGCTGAGCCGGGCCGGGCCGGGCGGGCCGGGACCCCCCCCCCGCGCCCCCTCCTCACCTCTCGTTGAACTCGGGGTTCAGGGTCCGCCGCTGCACCCCCGTTTTGCGCTTGGAGCGGCCGCGCTCGGGGAGCAGCGCCAGCGACACGTAGGGGTCCGGCAGCTCCCGGGGCGGGGGGCGCAGCTCCCTGCGAGGGGGGGCAGAACTGGGGGTCCCCGTCTGGAGACCCCCCACATCCCCTTGGTCCGCTCAAACCCTCCTCAGGATCCCCCAAATCCTCCCCAAACCCTCCCCAGGACTCCCCAGGATCCCCCAAATGCTCCCCAAACCCTCCCCAGGACCCCCCAAATCCTCCCCAAACCCTCCCCAGGACCCCCCAGGATCCCCCAAATGCTCCCCAAACCCTCCTCAGGACCCCCCAAATCCTCCTCAGGACCCCCCCAGACCATCCAAATCCTCCCCAGGACCCCCCAGGACCTCCCAGGACCCCCAGACACCCCCAAATCCTCTTCAGGACCCCCCAGGATCCCCCCAAATTCTACCCAAACCCTCCTCAAGATCCCCCAGGATCACCCAAATCCTCCCCAGGACCCCCCAAACCTTTCTCAGGACCCCCCAAACCCTCCCCAGTTCCCCCCAGGACCCCCCAAACCATCCTCAGAACCCCCCAGACCCCCAAACCCTCCCCAGGACCCCCCAAGACCCTCCAAATCCTCCTCAGGACCCCTCAGACCCCCCACAGATCCCCCCCAAACCATCCCCAGGACCCGCAAACCCCCTCCCAGGAACCCCCAGGACCTCCGAGGACCCCCCGGACCCCCCCGAGACCCTCCCAGGACCCCCAGGACACCCCAAACCCCCTCCCAGGACCCCCATAGACTCCCCCAAACCCTCCCCAGACCCTCCCAGGACCCCCCAGGACTTCCAAGGACCCCCAGACTCTCCCAGACCCCCCCAGACCCTCCTCCCAGGATCCCCATAGACCCCCCAAATCCCCCCCAGGACCCCCCAGACCCTCCTGGTACCCCCCAGACCCCCCCAAACCATCCCCAGGACCCCTAAACCCCTCCCCAGACCCCCCCCCAGACCCTCCCAGGACCCCCCAGGACCCCCCAGATCCTCCTCAGGACCCCCGAGGACCCCGAGGACCCTCCCAGACCCCCCCAGACCCTCCCAGGACCCCCCCAAACCCTCCCAAACCATCCCCAGGACCCCCAGGACCCCCCAGATTCTCCTCAGGACCCCCCAGGACCCCCCCAAACCATCCTCAGGACCCCCAGGACCCCCTAGATCCTCTTCAGGACCCCCCCAGACCCTCCCAGAACCCCCCAGGACCCCCCAAATCATCCCCAGAACCCCCCAGACCCCCAAACCCTCCCCAGGACCCTCAAGACCCTCCAAATCCTCCTCAGGACCCCTCAGACCCCCCACAGATCCCCCCCAAACCATCCCCAGGACCCGCAAACCCCCTCCCAGGAACCCCCAGGACCCCCGAGGACCCCCCGGACCCCCCCCCCCAGACCCTCCCAGGACCCCCAGGACCCTCCAAACCCTCCTCAGGACCCCCCAAATCCTCCCCAAACCCCTCCCAGGAACCCCCAGGACCCCCGAGGACCCCCCGGACCCCTCCCAAACCCTCCTCCCAGGACCCCCATAGACCCTCCCAGACCCTCCCAGGACCCCCCAGACCCCCCCAAACCATCCCCAGGACCCCCGAGGACCCCTCAGACCCTCCCAGACCCCCCCAGACCCTCCCAGGACCCCCCCAAACCCTCCCAAACCATCCCCAGGACCCCCAGGACCCCCCAGATTCTCCTCAGGACCCCCCAGGACCCCCCCAAACCATCCTCAGGACCCCCAGGACCCCCTAGATCCTCTTCAGGACCCCCCCAGACCCTCCCAGAACCCCCCAGGACCCCCCAAATCATCCCCAGAACCCCTCAGGACCCCTCCAAACCCCCCCCCAGGACCCCCAGGACCCCCCCAGGACCCCCCAGGACCCCCATTTCCCCCCATTTCCCCCCCATTTCCCCGCACCTGCAGCCGTGCACGATCGCCACCAGTTTCTGCTGCTCGCGGTGGTACCAGAGCGAGAGCTGCAGGCGGGGCCCGGCCGGGGGCGGGGGGCGGCTGCGGGGCGGGTCAGACCCAAAATCCACAAAAAAACCCAAAAACACAAAAAAAAACAGAACAAAAAAAAAAAAACACACACACACAAAAAAAAATAACAAAAAAACAAAACAAAACAAAACAAAAAAAAAAACCCACACACAAAAAAAAAACAAAAACCAACAACACAAAAAAAAAACCCAACAAAAAACCAAAAACACAAAAAAACCCAAAATCCACAAAACACCAAAAAACCCAAAAACAACAAAACACCAAAAACCGAAAACCCATAAAAACCACAAAAAACCACAAAAACACCAAAAAACCCAAAACAACAAAACCTCAAAACTCCAAAAGCCCCAAAAACCACAAACCAAAACCCCAAAACAAAGCCCCCAAAACCCCAAAAACCACAAAAACCAAAAAACCCCAAAAAACCCCCAAAACCCCAAAACCCCCAAAAGTAAACCTCTAAAACCCCAATAACCCCAATAAAAACCCCAAAACAAAACCCCAGAAACCCCAATAACCCCAATATAAACTCCCAAAATAAAACTCCAAAAACCCCAAAATAAAAACCTCAAAAAACCCAAAACAAAACCCCAAAAACTCCAAATGCAACTCACGGTGTGGGTGTGGGAATTTGGGAATTTTTGAATTTGGGAATTTGGGAATTTTTTAATTTGGGAATTTAGGGGTTGGGGAATTTGGGAATTTGGGGGTTTGGCACTTTGGGAATTAATTTAGGAATGAATTTGGGAATTTGGGAATGAATTTGGGAATTTGGGAATTAATTAGGGAATGAATTTGGGAATTAATTTAGGAATGAATTTGAGAATTAGGGAATGAATTAAGGAATGAATTAGGGAATGAATTAAAGAATTAATTTGGGAATGAATTAGGGAATGAATTTGGGAATGAATTAAAGAATGAATTTGGGAATGAATTAAAGAATTAATCTGGGAATGAATTAAAGAATTAATTAGGGAATGAATTTAGGAATTTGGGAAAGAATTTAGGAATTAGGGAATGAATTAGGGGATGAATTAGGGAATGAATTAAAGAATTAACCTGGGAATGAATTAAAGAATTAATTAGGGAATGAATTAGGGAATGAATTAGGGAATGAATTTAGGAATTAGGGAATGAATTAGGGAATGAATTAAAGAATTAATCTGGGAATGAATTAAAGAATTAATTAGGGAATGAATTAGGGAATGAATTTGGGAATGAATTTAGGAATTAGGGAATGAATTAGGGAATGAATTTGGGAATGAATTAAAGAATTAATCTGGGAATGAATTAAAGAATTAATTTGGGAATGAATTAAAGAATTAATTTGGGAATGAATTTAGGAATTTGGGAATGAATTAGGGAATGAATTTGGGAATGAATTTAGGAATTTGGGAATGAATTAGGGAATGAACTAAAGAATTAACCTGGGAATGAATTAAAGAATTAATTAGGGAATTAATTTGGGAATGAATTAGGGAATGAATTTGGGAATTTGGGAATGAATTAGGGAATGAATTTGGGAATGAATTTGGGAATTAGGGAATGAATTTGGGAATGAATTTGGGAATTAGGGAGTGGATCCGGGCGCTGTCGGGGCTCCCGGGCTGTTTCTCACCTCTCGGCCGGGGGGAGGCGCTGCCGCAGCGCCCCCGCCTCCTCCTCCTGCCCCTCCCCCTCCGGCTCGGGCTCCGGCTCCCCCTCCCCCCCCTCGGGGGTCGCGCCCTCCGCGCTCTGCGGCACCAGCACCTGGGGGGGCAGAAGGTGGGTACCGGGTGGAGACCCCCCAAACCCTCCCCCAGACCCCCCCAAACCCTCCCCAGGACCCCCCAAACCCTCCCCAGGACCCCACAGAATCCCCCAGCACCCCCGCGACCCCCCAAAAGCCCTTCCCAGGAACCCCCCAGGATCCCCCAACCCACCCCAGACCCCCCAAACCCCTCAAACCCTCCTCAAGACCCCCCAAACTCTCTCCAGAATCCCCCCCAGACCCCTCAAACCCTCCCCAGAAACTCCCGAGACCCCCCAAACCCTCCTCAGGACCCCCCAAGCCGCCCCCAAACCCTCCCCAGAACCCCCCAAACCCTCCTCAGGACCCCCCAGATACCTCAAACCCTCCCCAGGACCCCCCAAACCATCCCCAGGACCCCCCAAACCCTCCCCAGGACCCCCTCAAACCCCCCCAAACCCTCCCCAGGACCCCCCAAACCCTCCCCAGGAGCCCCCAACACCCCCAGACCCCCCAAACCCGCCTCAAGACCCCCCCAAACCCTCCCCAGAATCCCCCTAGACCCCTCAAACCCTCCCCAGGACCCCCCAGACCCCCCAAACCCTCCCCAGAAACTCCCGAGACCCCCCAAACCCTCCTCAAGACCCCTCCAAACCCTCCCCAGACCCCCCAAACTCCCCCCAAACCCTCCCCAGAATCCCCCCCAGACCCCCCAAACCCCCCCCGCGCCCCCCGCGCCCCCCACTCACCCCGAGCTGCGCCCGCAGCAGCAGCTCCGCGCCCCCTCCCAGGGGCACCCAGCCGTCCGTGCTCAGCCCGTCCCGGGCCAGCAGCTGGGCCAGGGGCAAGCGGAAGGAGCCCAGGGCCGGCCCGGCCTCGTCCTGCACCTGCGGGCACAGCCGGGCTCAGCGGGACCCCCGCGGGACCCCCCGGGCGCGACCCCCGCCCCAAAAGGAACCTGCAGCTGCAGGGACTCGGAGCGCGGCTGCCGGACCAGGAAGGAGAAACCTTCGTCCCAGACGGGATCCGGGGAGGGGGCGCAGGTCTGGGGGAGGGGAGAGAGGGGGGTGAGACCCTGGGGTGCGCCCCAAAATATCCTGGGGTGAGCCTCAAAAATATCCTGGGGTGCGCCCCAAAAAATCCGCTCGGAATCCTCAAAAAATCCGCTCGGATTCACCCCAAAATACCCCTTCGGAATCCCCAAAATACCTTCGGGTGAACCCCAAAAAATCCGCTCGGATTCACCCCAAAGTACCCTCGGATCCATCCCAAAATACCCCCTCGGAATCCCCAAAATACCCTCAGGTGAACCCCAAAATATCCCCTCGGAATCCCCAAAATACTCTCAGGTGAACCCCAAAATCCCCTCGGGTGAACCCCAAAATCCCCTCGGGTGAACCCCAAAATACCCCCTCGGAATCCCCAAAATACCCCCTCGGAATCCCCAAAAAATCCACTCGGATTCACCCCAAAATCCCCTCGGGTGAACCCCAAAATACCCCCTCGGAATCCCCAAAATACTCTCAGGTGAACCCCAAAATCCCCTCGGATCCATCCCAAAAAGTCCCATCGGAACCCCCAAAAATCGGTTCGGAACCCCCCCCCAAAATCCCCTCAGAAACCCCCAAAAATCCCCTCGGATCCCCCCCAAAAATTCACTTTGATCCCCCCCCAAAAATCCCCAGAATCCCCCAAAAATCCTCCCCGAGTCTCCCCAAAAATCCTCTCGGAACTTCCCAAAATCCCCTCGGATTCACCCCAAAAATCCTCTCGGAACACCCCAAAAAACCCCCCAAAATCTACCCCGAGCCCCCCAAATCCTCCCCGAGCCCCCTTAAAAACCCCCTCTGACCCACCCCCCAAAAATCCCCTCGGAATCTCCCAAAAAATTCCCGCGGAACCCCCCAAAAAATCCCTTCGGATCCCTCCCAAAACCCCCCTGGGACCCCCAAAAACCCCCAAAAAAAACCCTGGGACCCCCAAAAACCCCCTGGGACCCCCAAATCCTCACCCTGCTCCTCTGGCTGTTCTCTCCCACGCTCAGGGTGACGAAGGCCGAGGGCGCCTTGGAGCCCCTGCGGAGCTGGGGGTGACAGGGGGGTCACTCGGGGGGACATTTTGGGGACATCTGGGGACATTTTGGGGTCACTCGGGGTCTTTGGGGACATTTTAGGGAAATTTTAGGGATATTTTGGGGTCACTCAGGGACATTTGGGGCCATTCTGGGGATATTCTGGGGATATTTGGTGACATTTGGTGACATTTTGGTGACATTTGGGGACATTTTGGGCACATTTTGGGGATATTTGGGGACACTTTAGGGACATTTGGTGACATTTTGGGGACATTCGGGGACACTTTGAGTACATTTTGGGTACATCCGGGTACGTTTGGTGACATTTGGGGACATTTTGGTGACATTTGGGGACATTTGGGGACATTTGGGGACATTTTGGGGACATTTTTGGGATATTTGGGGGATTTGAGGACATTTGGTGACATTTTGGGCACATTTTGGTGACATTTGGGGACATTTGGGGATATTTGGGCACATTTTGGGGATATTTGGGGACATTTGGGGACATTTTGGTGACATTAGGGGACATTTTAGGGATATTTTAGGGATATTTTGGGGACATTTGGGGACATTTGGGAACATTTAAGGTACATTTGAGGATATTTCGGGTACATTTGGTGACATTTGGGGACATTTTGGGGTCATTTTGGGGACATTTGGGAACATTTAAGGTACATTTGAGGGTATTTTGGGATACTTTGGGTACATTTTGTGATACTTTGGGCACATCCGGGTACATTTGGTGACATTTGGGGACATTTAAGGATATTTTGGGATACTTTGGGTACATTTGGGTACATTTGAGGATATTTCGGGGACATTTGGGAACATTTAAGGTACAATTGAGGATATTTTGGGATACTTTGGGTACATTTTGGGTATATTTTGGGTATATTTGGGTACATTTTGGGATACTTTGGGTACATTTGGGTACCTTTCGGGTACATTTGGGTACATTTGGGTACATTTTGGGATACTTTGGGTACATTTTGGGTACATTTTGGGATACTTTGGGTACATTTGGGTACATTTCGGGTACATTTGGGTACATTTGGGTACATTTGGGTACATTTTGGGATACTTTGGGTACATTTGGGTACATTTTGGGTACATTTTGGGATACTTTGGGTACATTTCGGGTACATCCGGGTATATTTGGGGACATTTGGGGACATTTAAGGATATTTTGGGATACTTTGGGTACATTTGGGTACATTTTGGGATACTTTGGGTACATTTCGGGATACTTTGGGTACATTTTGGGATACTTTGGGTACATTTCGGGATACTTTGGGTACATTTCGGGTACATTCGGGTACATTTGGGTACATTTTGGGATACTTTGGGTACATTTCCGGTACATTCGGGTACATTTGGGACATTTTGGGACATTTTGGGATATTTCAGGTACGTTTGGGGACATTGGGGACCCTGTCTCACCGGCAGGCCGGTGGCGCGGTCCAGGAACACGCAGAGCAGCGCGGCCGCGAGCGGCTCCCCGAGCGCCGGGCGCAGGAGAGCGTTGGAGTGCAGCACCTGGGGGAGGGGAGGGACCCCCGGGGGGGGTGGGGTGTGTGGGGAGGGGGCTTGGGGTGTTTGGGGTCTGTGGGGAGGGGTTTGGGGTCTCTGGGGAGGGGGTTTGGGGTGTATGAGGAGGGGGTTTGGGGGTTTTGGGGAGGGGTTTGGGGGCTTTGCAGAGGGGATTTGGGGTCTCTGGGGAGGGGGTTTGGGGGTTTTGGGGGTGGGTTTGGGATCATTGCACAGGGAATTTGGGGATTTGGGGATGGGTTTGGGGTTTTGGGGTCTGTGGGGAGGGGGTTTGGGGTTTTTGGGGTCTCTGGGGAGGGGGTTTGGGGTCTCTGGGGATGGGTTTGGGGTTTTGGGGAGGGGGTTTGGTGGTTTTGGGGTCTGTGGGGAGGGGTTTGGGGTTTTTGGGGATGGGTTTGGGGTTTTGGGGATGGGTTTGGGGTTTTGGGGAGGGGGTTTGGGATTTTTGGGGAGGGGTTTGGGGTCTTTGCAGATGGGATTTGGGGTCTCTGGGGAGGGGGTTTGGGGGTTTTGGGGGTGGGTTTGGGGTCTCTGGGGGTGGGTTTGGGGTTTTTGGGGTCTCTGGGGAGGGGGTTTGGGGTGTATGAGGAGGGGGTTTGGGGGTTTTGGGGAGGGGTTTGGGGGCTTTGCAGAGGGGATTTGGGGTCTCTGGGGAGGGGTTTGGGGGTTTTGGGGTCTGTGGGGAGGGGGTTTGGGGTTTTGGGGAGGAGATTTGGGGTTTTTGGGGCCTGTGGGGAGGGGGTTTGGGGTTTTGGGGAGGGGGTTTGGGGTCTCTGGGGATGGGTTTGGGGGTTTTGGGGTCTCTGAGGAGGGATTTGGGATTTTTGGGGTGTGTGGGGAGGGATCTTGGGGTCTCCGGGGAGGGGTTTGGGGTTTTTGGGGATGGGTTTCGGGGTTTTGGGGTCTGTGGGGAGGGAGTTTGGGGTCTTTGGGGAGGGGGTTTGGGATTTTTGGGGAGGGGTTTGGGGTCTCTGGGGAGGGGTTTGGTGGATTTGGGGGTGGGTTTGGGGGTTTTGGGGTCTGTGGGGAGGGGTTTTGGGGTTTTTGGGGTTGGGTTTGGGGTCTCTAGGGATGGGTAGGAGGTTTTTGGGGATTGGTTTGGGGTCCGTGCAGAAGGAGAGGGGGGTCTCTGCAGAGGGGGTTTGGGGATTTTTGGGGCTGGGTTTGGGGTTACATTTTTGGGGTTTTTGGGCCGGGTTTGGGGTCAGATTTTTGGGGTTTTTGGGGTTGGGTTTGGGGTTTTTGGGGTTTTGAGGCCGGGTTTGTGGGGTCAGGTTTTTGGGGTTTTTAGGGTCAGGTTTTTGGGGTCAGGTTTTTGGGGTTTTTTGGGGTTTTTGAGGTTTTTGGGGTTTTTGGGGTTAGGTTTTTGGGGGCTTTGGGGTCAGGTTTTTGGGGTTGATTATTTGGGGTCAGGTTTTTGGGGTTTTTGGGGCCGAGTTTGGGGGTCAAGTTTTTGGGGTTTTTGGGGTCAGGTTTTTGGGTTTTTTGGGGTTTTGGGGCCGGGTTTGGGGTCAGGTTTTTGGGGTTTTTGGGGTCAGGTTTTTGGGGTTTTTGGGGTCAGGTTTTTGAGGTTTTTGGGGTTTTTGGGGTTCAGTACCTGCTCCAGCAGGGCGGGGCTGGGCCGTGGCTCGAGGCTCTCCAGGCGCACGTGGAGCCGCCCCGAGCGCGTCTGCTCCAGGGGCAGCCACTGGGACAGGGGGGACCCCAAATGTGGGACCCCAAATGTGGGACCCCGAAATGTGGGACCCCAAAATGTGACCCCAAAATGTGACACCCCAAAGGTGAGACCCCAAATGTGGGACCCCGAAATGTGGGACCCCCCAAAAATGTGGGACCCCGAAATGTGGGACACCCCAAAATGTGGGACACCCCAAAATGTGACACCCCGAAATGTGGGACCCCGAAATGTGGGACCCCCCAAAATGTGAGACACCCCAAAATGTGGGACCCCAAATGTGGGACACCCCAAAATGTGTGACCCCGAAATGTGGGACCCCGAAATGTGACACCCCAAAATGTGGGACCCCGAAATGTGAGACCTCAAAATGTGGGACCCCAAAATGTGAGACCCCAAAAATGAGACCCCACAGGTGAGACCCTCCCCCCCAGCCCCTCCCCCACCTCATCCACCACGCGGCTGCTCAGGACCCTCCTCAGGGGCACCTTGCACCTGGGGGGGCACGGGGTGAGACCCCAAAACTCCCTCGGACCCCCCAAAACCCCTCAGACCCCCCAAAGCTCCTCAGACCCCCCAAAACTCCCTCAGACCCCCCAAATTCCACCTGGAGCCCCCTGAAACCCCTCCAGGATATCCTAAATTCCCCCAAACACCCCCAAATTCTACTTGGACCCCTCCAAAACCCCCCCAGACACCCCCAAATTCCTCCCAGGACCCCCCAAAACCCCCCAGATACCCCCAAATTCCACCTGGACCCCCTTGAAATCCACTCAGACCCCCCGAAAATCCCCTCTGAACCCCCCCAAACCCCTCTGGACACCCCAAAATCCCCTCGAATCCCTCCAACCCGCCCCCCCAGACACCCCCAAATCCCCCCAGGACCCCCCAAAACCCCCCCAGACACCCCCAAATCCCCACAGGACCCCCCAAAACCCCCCCAGATACCCCCAAATTCCACCTGGACCCCCTTGAATTCCACTCAGACCCCCCGAAAATCCCCTCTGAACCCCCCCAAACCCCTCTGGACACCCCAAAATCCCCCCAAATCCCTCCAACCCGCCCCCCCAGACACCCCCAAATCCCCCCAGGACCCCCCAAAACCCCCCAGACACCCCCAAATTCCTCCCAGGACCCCCCAAAACCCCCCAAACACCCCCAAATTCCACCTGGACCCCCTTGAATTCCACTCAGACCCCCCGAAAATCCCCTCTGAACCCCCCCAAACCCCCCTGGACACCCCAAAATCCCCCAAATCCCTCCAACCCGCCCCCCCAGACACCCCCAAATTCCTCCCAGGACCCCCCAGGACCCCCCAGGACCCCCCAAAACCCCCCAGGACCCCCAGGACCCCCAGCCCCGCCCAGCACCGGCCCAGGAAATCGTCCTTGTCGATGTCCTTGTCGAAGATCTCGAACTCCACGTCCTGCCCCGGGACGTCGTCCACGATCGCCTGGCGGAAATTATTATTGTTAATTATTTAATATTAATTTATCTATAATAATATCAATATTGTTATTGATGTTATTATCCTCGTGGTCCATGAATTCCTGAATCCAACCTCAACAATCCCCATTTCCCCCAGTGCTGTGCCTCAGTTTCCCATTTCCCATTCCCATTTCCATTTCCCATTTCCCAATCCCAATCCCATTTCCCATTTCCCATTTCCCATTCCCATTTCCCATTTCCCATTTCCCATTCCCATTCCCATTTCCCAATCCCATTTCCCAATCCCATTCCCATTCCCATTCCCATTCCCGTTCCCGGTTCCCCATTCCCGGTTTTCCATTCCCATTTCCAGTTTCCTGTTCCCGTTCCCATTGTTCCCATTCCCATTTCCCATTCCCGCTGTTCCCGTTTTTCCTGTTCCCCGTTCCCAGTCCCGGTCCCCTTGTCTCCATTCCCATTCCCGGTTCCCCGTTCCCGTTATCCCGTTCCCGGTACCTCGTAGGTCTCGTTCCAGCGCGGGTTCAGCTCCCGTTGTTCCCGTTCCCATTCCCCATTCCCGGTTCCCATTCCCGGTTCCCATTCCCGGTTCTCGTTCCCGGTACCTCGTAGGTCTCGCTCCAGCGCGGGTTCAGCTCCCGTTGTTCCCGTTCCCATTCCCCATTCCCGGTTCCCATTCCCGGTTCCCCATTCCCGGTCCCCGTTATCCCGGTTCCCGGTACCTCGTAGGTCTCGCTTCAGCGCGGGTTCAGCTCCCGTTGTTCCCGTTCCCGTTATCCCGTTCCCGGTACCTCGTAGCTCTCGTTCCAGCGCGGGTTCAGCTCCCGTTGTTCCCATTCCCGGTTCCCATTCCCGGTTCCCATTCCCGTTATCCCTTTCCCGGTACCTCGTAGGTCTCGTTCCAGCGCGGGTTCAGCTCCCGTTGTTCCCGTTCCCATTCCCGGTTCCCCATTCCCGGTTCCCCATTCCCGGTTCCCATTCCCGGTTCCCCGTTCCCGTTCCCGGTACCTCGTAGGTCTCGTTCCAGCGCGGGTTCAGCTCCCGTTGTTCCCGTTCCCATTCCTCGTTCCCGGTTCCCCATTCCCGTTGTTCCCGTCTCCCATTCCCCATTCCCCATTCCCGGTTCCCGTTATCCCGTTCCCGGTACCTCGTAGGTCTCGTTCCAGCGCGGGTTCAGCTCCCGTTGTTCCCGTTCCCATTCCCATTCCCGGTTCCCAGCCCCATTCCGGTTCTTCCCGGTTCCCATTCCCGGTTCCCGATTCCCGTTCCCGGTACCTCGTAGGTCTCGTTCCAGCGCGGGTTCAGCTCCCGTTCCCGTTCCCAGTTCCCATTCCCGGTTCCCCATTCCCGGTTCCCATTCCCGGTTCCCATTCCCGGTTCCCCATTCCCGGTTCCCGGTACCTCGTAGGTCTCGTTCCAGCGCGGGTTCAGCTCCCGTTGTTCCCGTTCCCATCCCCATTCCCGGTTCCCCATTCCCGGTTCCCATTCCCGGTTCCCGGTACCTCGTAGGTCTCGTTCCAGCGCGGGTTCAGCTCCCGTTGTTCCCGTTCCCATTCCCCATTCCCAGTTCCCCGTTCCCATTCCCGGTTCCCCGTTCCCGTTATCCCGTTCCCGGTACCTCGTAGGTCTCGTTCCAGCGCGGGTTCAGCTCCCGTTGTTCCCGTTCCCATCCCCATTCCCGGTTCCCCATTCCCGTTCCCCATTCCCGGTTCCCCATTCCCGGTTCCCATTATCCCGTTCCCGGTACCTCGTAGGTCTCGTTCCAGCGCGGGTTCAGCTCCCGGTTGCACACGCGGCTGCGGAACCGTTTCGGCCCCGCCCGGATTTTGGCGTAGGGGTCGGAGCGGCCGCGCACGAGCCCCGCGAGCCGCTGGTCCTTGGCCACCAGATCCTGCGCCGCCAGCAGCTGGATGCGGAGCACGCGCTGCGAGGGGACGGGGACTCAGCACCGGGACACCGGGGACACCGGGACCACCGAGAGATAACGGGGACACTCAGCACCGGGGACACCGGGGACACCGGGAACCCACCGGGGACACCGAGAGATAACGGGGACACTCGGCATCCGGGGACACCGGGACCCCACCGAGACCACCGGGACCACCGGGAACCCACCGGGACCCACCGGGACCACCGAGAGATAATGGGGACACTCAGCCCCGGGGACACTCAGCACCGGGGACACCGGGACCACCGGGAACCCACCGGGGACACCGGGACCACTGGGAACCACCAGGGACCACCGGGAACCCACCGAGAGATAACGGGGACACTCAGCACCGGGGACACCGGGACCCACCGGGACCCACCGGGACCACCAGGGACACCGGGAGATAACGGGGGGCGACCAAACCCACCGGGACCCCCGGGGACACCGGGACCACCTGAGTCTGCCCTGAACCCCCCGGGACCACCGGGACCCCCTGGGACCCCCCCAGAGCCACCGAGAGCTGCCAGGGGGCAACCGAACCCCCGGGACCCCCTGGGACCACCGGGACCCCCCAAAACCTCCCCAAAATGCTTGAGCCCCATCCTGACCCCAAGGACCCACCCAAAACCCCCCAGGACCCCCCCAAAAACCTTCAGGACCCCCCAGGACCCCCCCAAACCCCCCCCCGGACCCCCCCGGACCCCCCCGGACCCCTCCCCACCTCGGTCCCGAAGCGGGGGCCGGGGTTGGCCCTGCTGGGTTTTGGGGGGGGTCCCTCGCTGCTGCCCTGGGGGGGCTCCGCTGGGGCCGGGGGGGCGGCGCCGGGTTCGGGGGGGTCCAGGAACAGCACCTGGGGGGGTGGGGGTCAGCGGGACCCCCAAAAACCCCCAAAAAACACCCCAAAAACCCCAAAAACACCTCAAAAATCCCCAAAAAACACCCAAAAAAACACCCAAAACCACCCCAGAAAAACCCCAAAAACCACCTCAAAAACCCCCAAAAAACACCCAAAAAAACCCCCAAAACCACCCCAAAAACACTCTGGGCACCCCAAAACTCCCCCCAGATTTCCCCCCCCCCAGACACCCCAAATTCCCCTGAAACCCCCCCCAGATTTCCCCAAAACATCCCCAAAATCCTCCCGGGACACCCTAAAACCCCCCCAGGATCCCCCAGGATCCCCCGAATTCCCCCCGGGACCCCTCAAATCCCCCCAAAATCCCCCTGGACCCCCCGAGATCCCCTAAAATTCCCCGAAAAAACCCCCCAAACACCCCTAAAAACCCTCAGGACCCCCCCAAAACCCCCCAAATTCCCTCTGGGATCCCCCCTAATTTCCCCCGGGACCCCTCAAATCCCCCCAAATTCCCCCTGGACCCCCCCGAATTCCCCCCGAGATCCCCTAAAATTCCCCTAAAAACCCCCCAAAAACCCTCAGGACCCCCCCAAAATCCCCCCAAATTCCCCTTAAAACCCTAAGAACCCCCCCAAAATCCCCCCAAATTCCCCCAAACCCCCCCGAATTACCCCTGAGATCCCCTAAAATCCCCCAAAAACCCTCAGGACCCCCCCAAAACCCCCCAAATTCCCCCAAAATCCCCCCAAATTCCCCCCGAGATCCCCTAAAATCCCCCAAAATCCCCCTAAAAACCCTCATGACCCCCCAAAATCCCTCTGGGATCCCCCTAATTCCCCCCGGGACCCCTCAAATCCCCCCAAAACCCCCCGGGACCCCCCAAAATCCCCCCAAATTCCCCCAAAATCCCCCAAAACTCCCCTAAAATCCCTCAGGACCCCCCAAAATCCCCCCAAATTCCCCCGGGACCCCCCCAAAACCCCCCCAAATTCCCCCTGAGATCCCCTAAAATCCCCAAAACCCCCTTAAAAACCCTCAGGACCCCCCCAAATTCCCCCCAAATTCCCCCTGGACCCCCCGAATTCCCCCCGAGATCCCCTAAAATTCCCCAAATTCCCCGGGACCCCCCCAAATTCCCCCCGAGATCCCCTAAAATCCCCCAAAACCCCCCTAAAATCCCTCAGAACCCCCCAAAATCCCCCCAAATTCCCCCGGGACCCCCCCAAAACCCCCCCAAATTCCCCCTGAGATCCCCTAAAATCCCCCAAAAACCCTCAGGACCCCCCAAAATCCCCCCAAATTCCCCCAAAATCCCCCCAAATTCCCCCCGAGATCCCCTAAAATCCCCCAAAACCCCCCTAAAATCCCTCATGACCCCCCAAAATCCCTCTGGGATCCCCCCGAATTCCCCCGGGACCCCCCCAAAATCCCCCCAAATTCCCCCTGAGATCCCCTAAAATCCCCCAAAACCCCTTTAAAAACCCTCAGGACCCCCCCAAAACCCCCCAAATTCCCTCTGGGATCCCCCCTAATTTCCCCCGGGACCCCTCAAATCCCCCCAAATTCCCCCTGGACCCTCCCGAATTCCCCCCAAGATCCCCTAAAATTCCCCTAAAAACCCCCCAAAAACCCTCAGGACCCCCCCAAAACCCCCCCAAATTCCCCCGGGACCCCCCCAAAACCCCCCCAAATTCCCCCTGAGATCCCCTAAAATCCCCCAAAACCCCCTTAAAAACCCTCAGGACCCCCCCAAATTCCCCCCAAATTCCCCCTGGACCCCCCGAATTCCCCCCGAGATCCCCTAAAATTCCCCAAATTCCCCCGGGACCCCCCCAAATTCCCCCCGAGATCCCCTAAAATCCCCCAAAATCCCCCTAAAATCCCTCAGGACCCCCCCAAATCCCCCCGAATCCCCCCCGCGCCCCCTCCTCACCCGCAGCACCAGCCGCAGGTGCAGCCGCGCCCCCGGCCCCGAGCCCTGCAGCGCGAAGGGCGCGGCCAGCGACAGGTCCGGCGACAGCAACAATCGCGACAGCGGCAGCGACAGCGAGCCCAGCGGCGCCTGGCGGGGGTCGTCCTTCACCTGGGGACAGCGCGGGGGAAAGGGAGGATGGAGGGGGGAGGGAAAGGGGGAAAATAATGGGGGAAAAAATGGGGGAAATGGGGAAAAAATAAAATGGGGAAAATGGGGAAAAAATGGGGAAAAATGGGGAAAAATGGGGAATGGGGAAATGGGGAAATGGGGGGAAATGGGGAAAAATGGGGAAAAATGGGGAAATGGGGACAAATGGGGGGAAAATGGGAAAAGGAGGAAAATGGGAAAATGGGAAAAAGAGGAAAAAGGAAAAAATGGGAGAAAGGGGAGAAAGGGGGGAAATGGGAAAAAAATGGGAAAATGGGAAAAAGGGGAGAAAGGGGAAAAAATGGGAAAAAAAGGGAAAAAAAAAGAGGAGAAAGGGGAAAATGGGAAAAATAGGGAAAGGAGGGAGAAAATGGGAAAAATGGGAAAAAAATGGGGAAAATGGGAAAAATGGGAAAAGGGGGAAAATGGGAAAAATGGGAAAATGGGAAAATGGGGAAAAAAGGGGGAAAATGGGAAAAATGGTAAAAAGGGGAGAAAGGGGAAAATTGGAAAAATGGGAAAAAGAGGAGAAAGGGGAAAATGGGAAAATAGGGAAAGTAGGGAGAAAATGGGAAAAATGGGAAAAAATGGGGAAAAAATTGGGGAAAAATGGGAAAAATGGGAAAAAGAGGAAAAGGAGGAGGAAAATGGAGAAAAATGGGGAAAATGGAAAAAATTGGAAAAATGGGAAAAATGAGGGCAAGGGAAAAATAGGGAAAGGAGGGAAAAAATGGGAAAAAGGGGGAAAAGGGGGGAAAAAAGGGGGGGAAGAGATGGGAAGGGGAAAAAGGGAATTTGGGGGATTTGGGGGTTTGGGATTTTGGGGGTTTTGGGGATTTGGGGGGATTTTGGGGGGTTTGGGGATTTTGGGGGATTTGGGGATTTTGGGGGGTTTGGGGGTTTTGTGGATTTTGGGGGTTTGGGGGATTTGGTGGGTTTTGAGGGATTTAGGTGTTTTTGGAGGGATTTGGGGGATTTGGGGGTTTGGGATTTTGGGGGTTTTGGGGATTTGGGGGGATTTGGGGGATTTGGGGGTTTGGGGGTTTGGGGGATTTGGGAGGATTTGAAGGGGATTTGGGGGATTTGGGGCTTTTGGGGGGAATTTGGGGGGATTTGGGGGTTTGGGATTTTGGGGGGTTTGGGGATTTGGGGGGTTTGGGGGATTTGGGGGTTTTGTGGATTTTGGGAGTTTGGGGGATTTAGCGGGTTTTGAGGGATTTAGGGGTTTTTGGGGGGGATTTGGGGGTTTGGGATTTCGGGCTCTCACCTGGAAATCCACGTCCTGGTTCCGGGGGTCGTGCAGGAAGAAGCGGAAAGCGTCCTCCCAAACGGGGGCTGAGGAGCTGCAGACCACCTGGGGGGCTGGGTCAGAGCCCTGAACCCCCAAAAAACCCCAAAACCCCCCAAAAAAAACCCCCCCAAAAAAAAAAACCCCCACACCCACCTTGCTCTCCCGCGTCACGTCCTGCACCGACACCTGAACCACGGGGTTGGGCTCCTTCCCTGGTTTCTTCACCTGAGCCAAAATTGGGGGGTCGGGGGGGGTCAGGGGGGTCGGGGGGGGTCCCCCAAAGCTCTGCCCCCCCCCGGGACGCCCCCAGACTCACGGGCAGCCCCTCGGCCCTGTCCAGGTAAACCACGAGCAGCGCGGCCGAGGGCGGCTCCGGCTTGGCCGCGATTTTTTGGTTCATTTCCAAAACCTGGGAAAAGGTGGGTGGGGGGAGGGGAGGGGTCAGATGGGGCTGGAGCGCCCCTCCCCCAGCTCCCGGCACTGACCCCCCCACCCCCACCCCAAATTCCCCACGGGATTTTCCCTCAAACCGCCCCAAATTTCCTCCAAACTTCCCCAAAATCCTCCCGAAAACCCCCCAGGACACCCCAAATCTCCCCCGGGATTCCCCAAATCCCCACAGGACCCCCCTAATTCCTCCTGAACACCCCCAAAACCCCAAGGACACCCCAAAACCCCCCAGGACACCCCAAAAAAACCCTCTGGACACCCCAAATTCCTCCTGAACACCCCCAAAACCCCCCAGGACACCCCAAAAACCCCCTCTGGACACCCCAAATTCTCCCCCCGGACTCCCCAAATCCCTCCAAGTTCCCCCAAATTTCCCTCAGACCCTCACAAAATCCCCTCGGGACCCCCCCAAATCCCCCCGGGACCCCCCAAATTCTCACCGGGACGCCCCAAATTCCCCCTGAACACCCCCAAACCCCCCCAGGACTCCCCAAAATCCCCAAATTCCCCCCGAATTCCCCCGAATTCCCCCTGAACACCCCCAAAACCCCCCCAGGACTCCCCAGAATCCCCGAATTCCCCCCGAATTCCCCCTGAACACCCCCAAAACCCCCCCAGGACTCCCCAAAATCCCCAAATTCCCCCCGAATTCCCCCCGAATTCCCCCTGAACACCCCCAAAACCTCCCCAGGACACCCCAGAATCCCCGAATCCCCCCGAATCCCCCCGAATCCCCCCGAATTCCCCCGAATTCCCCCCGAATCCCCCCGAATTCCCCCCGAATCCCCCCGAATTCCCCCCGCCCCCCGGTTTTCCCCCGGCCCTGACCTGCTCCAGCCTGGACGCGTCCGGGAGCAGCGAGAGCCACTCGAGCCGCAGCTGCAGCCGGCCCTGCCCCCCCTCCTGCAGCGGGAACCACTGGGGGGGCGGGGGGCGCTCAGGGGACCCCCAACCCACCCGGGCCGGTCTGAACCTCCCGAGACCCCCCCGGGACCACCGGGACCACCCCAAATACCCCGGGACCACCCAGAGCCCTCCGGGACCACCTTGAACTTCCCTGGGACCACCGGGACCACCCTGAACATCCCTGGACCACCAGGACCCCTCCGAGACCACCGGAACCAACCCGAACCCCCCCGGGACCATCCTGGATCCCCTCGGGACCACCGGGACCCCCCAGGAACTCCCCAAACCCTCCGGGACCACCGGGACCACCCCGAACCCCCCCGGGACCACCGGGATTCCCCCGGGACCACCCTGAACCCTCGGGACCACCGGGACCCCCCCGGGACCTTCGGGACCACCCCCAGGACCACCCCAAATCCCCCAGGACCACCGGGACCCCTCTGGAACGACCCCGAAACCCTCGGGAACCCCCCGAGACCACCGGGACCACCTTGAACCTCCCTGGGACCACCCGGGACCACCCTGAACCCCCCCGAACCACCAGGACCCCCCCGGGACCACCCTGAACCCCCTCGGGACCAGTGGGACCCTCCCAGGACTACCGGGACCCCCCGGGAACTCCCCAAACCCTCCGGGACCTTCGGGACCACCCTGAACATCCCCGGAACCACCGAGAGCCCCCCGGGACCACCGGAACCAACCCGAACCCCCCCGGGACCCTCCTGAACCCCCTCGGGACCACTGAGACCCCCCCCGGGACCTTCGGGACCACTCCCAGGACCTCCCCGGGACCCCTCTGGAACGACCCCGAACCCCTCGGGACCCCCCCGAGACCACCGGGACCACCTTGAACCCCCCCGGGACCACCGGAATTGCCCCGGGACCCCCCCCGGGACCCCCCCCCCCCCAGCACCCACCTCCTCCATCACCCGCGCCCTCAGCACCTCCCCCAGGTCCAGCTTCATCCTGGGGGGGAAAATTTGGGAATTTGGGGAGGGGGAGGGGCTGGGGGGAGGGGGGGGAGGGGAGCAGCCCCCCCAGTTCGGGAGCAGCCCCCCCAGTTCGGGGAGCGGCCCCCCCAGTTCGGACCTGCCCAGCAGATCGTCCTTGTCGGGGTCCTTGTCCAGCAGCTCCACCTCCAGCTCCTGGCCCGGCACCTCGTGCACCATGAACTGGGGCGGAGATTTGGGGGGTCCCTGTCACACCCGGGGGGTTTGGGGGGTCCCTGTCTCACCCTGGGGGGTTTGGGGGGTCCCTGTCCCATCCAGGGGGGTTTGGGGGGTCCCTGTCACACCCCGGGGGTTTGGGGGGTCCCTGTCACACCCGGGGGGTTTGGGGGGTCCCTGTCACACCCCAGAGATTTGGGGGGTCCCTGTCTCACCCAGGGGGGTTTGGGGGGTCCCTGTCACACCCCGGGGGTTTGGGGGGTCCCTGTCACACCCCGGGGGTTTGGGGGGTCCCTGTCCCCCTGTCCCAGCTGGGGGCGCTCGGGGCGCCAGGGAGGGGCACACGGGGGGCTCTGCAGGTTCCCCTCCCCCTCCGTCCATCCCTCCCTCCCTGCATCCCTCTGTCCATCCCCTCTGTCCGTCCATCCCTCTGTCCATCCCTCCATCCCTGTGTCCCTCCCTGTCCATCCCTCCCTGTGTCCATCCGTCCATCCATCCATCCATCCATCCCCTTGTCCATCCCTCTGTCCATCCCTCTGTCCGTCCGTCCATCCCCTGTCCATCCCCCCATCCCCCTGTCCGTCTGTCCATCCCTCTGTCCGTCCCTCCATCCCTCTGTCCATCCCCCCATCCCTCTGTCCGTCTGTCCACCCCCCTGTCCATCCCTCTGTCCATTCCTCTGTCCGTCCGTCCATCCCCTGTCCATCCCCCCATCCCTCTGTCCGTCTGTCCCTCCCCCTGTCCCCCTGTCTGTCCCCCCTCACCTCGAACACCTGCTCCCAGCGGGGGTCGCTGGTGTCGTTGATGACGTCACTCGTGCCCACCTGGGTCCCCACCCTGAGCACGGCGTAGGGGTCGGAGCGCCCCTCCAGGAGCCCCCCCAGGAACCGATCCTTGCACCGAAGGTTCCGCGCGGCGCGCAGGTGCACCCGGACCACGCCCTGGGGACGAGGGGACACCCCAAAATTGGGACACCTCCCCCAAACTGGGACCCCCGAAACGGGACCCCCAAACTGGGACATGGCCCGGGTACACCCCCAAACTGGGACACCCCAAAATGGGACCCAAAAACCCGGGACACGGCCCGCAGGTGCACCCGGACCACGCCCTGGGGGGAGGGGACACCCCGAAAATGGGACACCCCCAAAATGAGACACCCCCAAACTGGGGCACCCCAAACTGGGATATCCCCAAACTGGGATACCCCTAAACTGGGGCACCCCAAACTGGGACACCCCTAAACTGGGATATCCCAAACTGGAACACCCCCAAACTGGGACACCCCCAAACTGGGACACCCCAAACTGGGGCACCCCCAAACTGGGATATCCCCAAACTGGGATACCCCCAAACTGGGGCACCCCAAACTGGGACACCCCTAAACTGGGATATCCCAAACTGGAACACCCCCAAACTGGGACACCCCAAACTGGGACACCCCCCAAACTGGGGCACCCCCAAACTGGGATACCCCAAACTGGGACACCCCCAAACCAGAACCAGAGAGAAAAAAGGGGAAGAGGAAGGAAAGGGAAGGGAGGAAAAAGAGAAGAAGGAAAAAATGAGGGGAAAAAAGGATCGAGTCTGATCCGGTTTTCCCGAATTTTGGGGTACAGACCCAGATTTGGGGTTCAGACTCAGATTTGGGGTTCAGACCCGAATTTTGGGGGTTCGGCCGCCCCCGGCAGGTCCGGGACTGGGAGAGATGGGAGAGGGAAATGGGGGAGAGGAAAGGAGGGAAAAAAGGAGAGAAAAAAAGGAGAGGAAAAGGGGGAAAGGGGGGAAAAAAGGGGGGGAAATTGGGGAAAAAAAAAAGAGGGGGAAGGAAAAAAAGAGGAGGAAACGGGAAAAAGAAGAGGGAAAGGGAATAAGAGGGGGGAAAAAGGGGAAAGAGGGGGAAGGGGAAAAAGAAGGGAAAAAAGAAGAAAATTAGGAAAAAAAGGAGGGGAAAGGAGTCAGAGGGGAGGGAGGAAAAAAGAGGAAAGTAGGTGAAAATGGGGGATGGAAAAAGGAGAGAAAAAAGAGAAAAGAGGGAAAAGTGGAGGGGAAAGGCGGGGTGGGGATTGTTGGATTTTCCCGGATTTGGGGGTTCAGACCCGAATTTGGGGTTCAGACCCAGATTTGGGGGTTCAGACCCAGATTTGGGGTTCGGGGGGGGCCGTACCCGGGGCAGGGGCAGCGCAGCTCGGCCGCCCCCGGCAGGTCCGGGACTGGGGGAGAGGAAAGGAGGGAAAAAAGGAGAGAAATAAAGGAGAGGAAAAGGGGGAAAGGAGGAGAAAAAAGGAGGAAAAGGGTTGGAAAGGGGAAAAGGGGGGAAAAGGGGGAAAGGAGGAGAAAAGGGAAGGGGAAGGCGGAAAGGAGGAGAAAAAAGAGGGGAACAAAGGGGGAAAAGGAGGGAGAGGAGAGAGAAGAGAAAAGAGGGGGAAGAAAAAAATGCAGGACAGAAATGGGAGAGGGAAAAACGGGAAAGAAAAAGAGAGACAAGAGAGGAAAAAAAAAAAAAAGAGGGGAGGGGAAAAAAGGGTGGAAGGGGGGTGGGGATTGTTGGATTTTCCCGAATTTTGGGTTCAGACCCAGACTGGGGGCTCGGACTCAGATTTGGGGGTTCAGACCCGAATTCGGGGTTCGGGGCCGTACCCGGGGCAGGGGCAGCGCAGCTCGGCCGCCCCCGGCAGGTCCGGGATTGGGGGAGAGGAAAGGAGGGAAAAAAGGAGAGAAAAAAAGGAGAGGAAAAGGGGGAAAGGAGGAAAAAAAGGGGGGGAAATTGGGGGAAAAAAAAAGAGGGGGAAGGGGAAAAAGAGGAGGAAAAGGGGGAAAAATGGGTAGGAAGGGGAAAGGGAATAAGAGGGGGGAAAAGGAGGGAAAAAGGGGAGGGGGGAAAAAGAGGGGGAATGGGGAAAAGGAGGGGAAAAGGTGGAAAGGAGGGAAAAGAGGGGGGAAAGAGATGGGGGGAAAAGGGAAAATGTGGGATGGAAAGGGGAGAGAAAAAAGAGAAAAGAGGGAAAAGTGGAGGGGGAAGGCGGGGTGGGGATTGTTGGATTTTCCCGAATTTTGGGTTCAGACCCAGACTGGGGGTTCAGACCCAGATTTGGGGGTTCAGACCCGGATTTGGGGGTTCGGGGCCGTACCCGGGGCAGGGGGCAGCGCAGCTCGGCCGCCCCGGGCAGGTCGGGCACCAGCGGCAGCAGCAGCCGGTTGGGCAGCACCAGCAGGTTCGAGAGGCTCTCCATGATCACCGAGTCCGACATGGAGCTGCGGGGGGCGCGGGGGGTCAGCGGGACCCCCAAAATCACACACACCCCCCCCCTCGGGTCAGCGGGACCCCCCAAAATCACACACACCCCCCTCGGGTCAGCGGGACCCCAAAAATCACACACACCCCCCTCGGGTTCGGGGAGACCCCCAAAATCACACACACCCCCCCGGGTCAGCGGGACCCCCCAAAAATCACACACACCCCCCCTCGGGTCAGCGGGACCCCCCAAAAATCACACACACACCCCTCGGGTCAGCGGGACCCCCCAAAAATCACACACACCCCCTCGGGTCAGCGGGACCCCCCAAAAATCACACACACCCCCCCCGGGTCAGCGGGACCCCAAAAATCACACACACCCCCCCTCGGGTCAGGGGAGTCCCCCAAAAATCACACACACCCCCCTCGGGTCAGCGGGACCCCCCAAAAATCACACACACCCCCCCCTCGGGTCAGCGGGACCCCCAAAATCACACACACCCCCCCCTCGGGTCAGCGGGACCCCAAAATCACACACCCCCCCCTCGGGTCAGCGGGACCCCAAAAATCACACCCCCCCCCCCTCGGGTCAGCGGGGGGACCCCAAAAATCACACACACCCCTCCTCGGGTCAGCGGGACCCCCAAAAATCACACACACCCCCCCCTCGGGTCAGCGGGACCCCCAAAAATCACACACACCCCCCCCTCGGGTCAGCAGGACCCCCCAAAAATCACACACACACCCCTCGGGTCAGCGGGACCCCAAAAATCACACACACCCCCCTCGGGTTCGGGGGGGTCCCCAAAAATCACACACACCCCCCCCTCAGGTCAACGGGACCCCCAAAATCACACACACCCCCCCTCGGGTCAGCGGGACCCCCAAAATCACACACACCCCCCCTCGGGTTTGGGGGGTCCCCAAAAATCACACACACCCCCCTCGGGTCAGGGGAGTCCCCCAAAAAATCACACACACCCCCCCTCGGGTCAGCGGGACCCCAAAAATCACACACACCCCCCCCTCGGGTCAGCGGGACCCCAAAAATCACACACACCCCCCTCTCGGGTCAGCGGGGACCCCCAAAAAATCACACACACACCCCCCTCGGGTTCGGGGTGTCCCCAAAATCACACACACCCCCCTCGGGTTCGGGGGGTCCCCAAAAATCACACACACACCCCCCTCGGGTCAGCGGGACCCCCCAAAAATCACACACACCCCCCTCGGGTTCGGGGGGTCCCCAAAAATCACACACACCCCCCTCGGGTTCGGGGGCTCCCCAAAAATCACACACACCCCCCTCGGGTCAGCGGGACCCCAAAAATCACACACACCCCCCTCGGGTTCGGGGGGTCCCCAAAAAAAGGGGGTCACCTGAGGCCGGGGATGTCCAGCAGGTTGGTCATTCCTGTCCAGTTGATGTCCAGGGTCTGAGAGGGGAGGGGGGGTCAGAGTAGGGGGGGGGACCCCGGAAATTTTGGGGTGGGGGGGGGACCCCCCGTGTGTCCTTGGGGGGGGTTCTGATTCTTTTTTTGGGGTGGGAGAGACCCCCCAATGTGTCCTGGGAGGGGGTCCCGATGATTTTTTTTTTTTTTGGGGCGGAAGGTGTCCCGAAAATTTTAATTTTTTTTGGGAGGGAGGGGTCCCGATAATTTTTTTTTTTTTTTTTAGTGGTGTTCCCGATGACTTTTTTTTTTTTGGTGGGGAGATCTCAATGATTTTTTATTCTTTTTTGGGAGGGGTCCCGATGACTTTTTTTTTTTTTGGTGGGGAGATCTCAATGATTTTTTATTCTTTTTTTGGGGGGGGGGGTCCCCGATGACTTTTTTTTTTTTTTTTTGAGGGGGGTTCCCGATGATTTTTTATCTTCTTGGGGGAGGGGGTCGCGATTTTTTTTTTTTTTTTTTTTGAGGGGGGGATCGCGGTGATTTTTTTTTTTTGGGGGGGGGGTTCCCGATGTTTTTGTATTTTTTTTTTGGGGGGGTCCCACTCACGGGGCGGCGGATGAAGAACAGGCTCAGAGCCCCCACCAGGGGCGCCTCCCCCAGCAGCGGCTCCAGGATCACCCGGAGGGTCCCGTGCAGCTGGGGAGGGGGGAGGGGGAGATGAGACCCCCAAAAAAACCCCAAAAAAACCTCCAAGAACCCCTGACACCCCCAGGACCCCCAAAATCCCCCAAACCCCCCAGGACCCCCAAAATCCCCCCTAAAAACCACAAACACCCCCAAAATCCCCCCATAAACCCCTCCAGGACCCCCAAAATCTCCCCCCTAAATCCCTCCAGGACCCCCTAAATCCCCCCAAGACCCCCAAAATCCCCCCAAAAACCCCCCAGGACCCCCAAAATCCCCCCCCTAAACCCCCCAAAAAACCTCCAAGAACCTCTAACACCCCCAGGACCCCTAAAATACCCCCCAGGACCCCCAAATTCCCTCCCCAAAACCATCCAGAACCCCCAAAATCCCCCCAAAAAACCCCCAGGACCCCCAAAATCCCCCTTAAAAACCACAAACACCCCCAAAATATCCCCATAAACCCCTCCAGGACCCCCCAAATCCCCCCAGAATCTCCTAAATCCCACCCAAAAAAACCCCAGGACCCCCAAATTCCCTCCCCAAAACCATCCAGGACCCCCAAAATCCCCCTTAAAAACCACAAACACCCCCAAAATACCCCCATAAACCACCCCAGGACCCCCTAAATCCCCCCCCTAAACCCCTCCAGGACCCCCCAAAAAACCTCCAAGAACCTCTAACACCCCCAGGACCCCTAAAATACCCCCCAGGACACCCAAAATACCCCCAAAAAAAATCCAGGATCCCCAAAATCCCCCCATAAACCCCTCCAGGACCCCCAAAATCCCCCCAGAATCTCCTAAATCCCCCCCCCAAAAAAACCCCCCCAGGACCCCCAAATTCCCTCCCCAAAACCATCCAGGACCCCCAAAATCCCCCCAAAAACCCCCCAGGACCCCCAAAATCCCCCTTAAAAACCACAAACACCCCCAAAATACCCCCAAAACCCCCCAGGACCCCCAAAATCCCCTCCCTAAATCCCTCCAGGAGCCCCAAAAAACCTCCAAGAACCTCTAACACCCCCAGGACCCCTAAAATACCCCCAGGACCCCCAAATTCCCTCCCCAAAACCACCCAGGACCCCCAAAATCCCCCCAAAAACCCCCCCAGGACCCCCAAATTCCCTCCCCAAAACCATCCAGGACCCCCAAAATCCCCCCAGAATCTCCTAAATCCCCCCCAAAAACCCCCCCAGGACCCCCAAATTCCCTCCCCAAAACCACCCAGGACCCCCAAAATCCCCCAAAAACCCCCCAGGACCCCCAAAATCCCCCCCAGCCCCCCCTAAATCCCCCCTAACTCCCCCTACAACCCCCAAAATCCCCTCTAAACCACCCCAAACCCCCCTATCCCTCCCCAGGACCCCCCAAATCCCCCCCAAATCCCCCCCAAGCCCCCTCCCCCCTCACCTGCATCCCCTTCACTCCGGCCTTGCAGAAGAATTTTTTCACCTCCACGTCGATCTGGACGTCACCCACATAACTGGGGGGACATTGGGGGGTCACCAGGGACCCCCCCAGCCCCTCCCCAGCTCGGGGGGGGGGCGGGACCCCCTCCCCAAATCTCTCACCTGATGTTCAGGTCCAGCAGGATTTGCCTCTCGTGGGTCCCAGGGTGGGCGCGGACCCCCAGGACACGCAGGGGCTGGGGGAGGGGGTCGGGAGTTTTTGGGGGGGGTCTTAGAGTTTGGAGGGTCTGGGTAATTTGGGGAAGGGGCTCAGGGGTGTGGTGGGATCCCAAAAACCCCAAAATGGCCACGTTGGGACCCCCCAGGACCCCTCGGGTGCTGCCACCAGTGTGGGGAGGACTCACATGGGGAGGGGATTTTGGGGGTCCTGAGGGAGTTTGGGAGGATTTTAGGGGTTCTGGGAATGGTTTAGAGGGGATTTGGGGGGTCCAGGGGGTTTTGGGGTACCTGGGAATGGTTTAGAGGGGATTTTGGGGGTCCTGGGAGGGGTTTAGGTGGGATTTTGGGGGTCCTGGGGGGAGTTTGGGGGGATTTTAGGGGTTCTGGGAAGGGTTTAGAGGGGATTTGGGGAGTCCTGGAGGGTCCTGGGGGGGAATTTTGGGTGTCCTGGGGAGGTTTAGAGGGGATTTTGGGCGACCTGGGAGTGGTTTAGAGCGAATTTAGGGGGTCCTGGGAGTGATCTAGAGGGGATTTTGGGGGTCCTGGGGGGAGTTTGGGAGGATTTGGGGGGGGCCTGGGGGGCTTTGGGGTGTCCTGGGAGTGGTTTAAAGGGAATTTTGGAGGTCCTGGGAGTGGTTTAGAGAGGATTTTGGGGGTCCTGGGGGGATTTTGGGGCTCCAGGGGGGGATTTTGGGGCACCTGGGAGTGGTTTAGAGGGGATTTTAGGGGTCCCGGGGAGATTTTGGGGCTCCTGGTTGGATTTTGGGGCTCCTGTGGGGGGTTTAGAGGGGATTTTGGGGCTCCTGTGGGGGGTTTAGAGGGGATTTTGGTGTTCCTGGGTGGATTTTGGGGTTCCTGGGTGTGATTTTGGTGCTCCTGGGGGGGATTTTGGGGCTCCTGGGGGGGATTTTGGTGCTCCTGGGGTGGATTTTGGTGCTCCTGGGGGGGATTTTGGGGCTCCTGGTTGGATTTTGGGGCTCCTGGGTTGATTTTGGTGCTCCTGGAGGGATTTTGGGGATCCTGGGGTGATTTTGGGGCTCCTGGGGGGGATTTTGGGGCTCCTGGTTGGATTTTGGTGCTCCTGGGGGTATTTTGGGGCTCCTGGGAGTGGTTTAGAGAGGATTTTGGTGCTCCTGGGGGTATTTTGGGGATCCTGGGGGGGATTTTGGTGCTCCTGGTTGGATTTTGGTGCTCCTGGGGGGGATTTTGGGGCTCCTGGGAGTGGTTTAGAGAGGATTTTGGGGGTCCTGGGGGAATTTTGGGGCTCCTGGGTGTGATTTTGGTGCTCCTGGTTGGATTTTGATGCTCCTGGGGTGGATTTTGGTGCTCCTGGGGTGGATTTTGATGCTCCTGGGGGGGATTTTGGGGCTCCTGGTTGGATTTTGGTGCTCCTGGGGGGGATTTTGGTGCTCTTGGGGGGGATTTTGGGGTTCCTGGGGGGATTTTGGTGCTCCTGGGGGTGATTTTGGGGCTCCTGGTTGGATTTTGGGGCTCCTGGGTGTGATTTTGGGGCTCCTGGGGGTATTTTGGTGCTCCTGGGGGGATTTTGGTGCTCCTGGGGGGGATTTTGGTGCTCCTGGGAGTGGTTTAGAGGGGATTTTAGCGGTCCTGGGAGGGATTTTGGTGCTCCTGTGGTGATTTCGGGGCTCCTGGGGGGTTCAGGTGCAGCCCCCCCCGCCCCACGCCCACCTTGTGGCCCATGTCCACGCGGGTGAAGGCGAAGCTCTGCAGGTGGGGGCTGCAGGCGCGCACGGACGGAGCCACCGAGTCCCGCAGCAGCTTCTCCATCAGCTGCCCGAAAAACGGCCAGGCCTGCGCCAGGAGCTGGACAGACGGACAGACGGACACGGGGACGGTGAGGGACGGGCAGGGGGACACGGGGACAGTGAGGGACGGACAGGGGGACACGGGGACAGAGGGACAGACGGACACGGGGACAGTGAGGGACCGGCAGGGGGACACGGGGACAGTGAGGGACAGACGGACAGGGGGACAGGGGGACAGAGGGACAGACGGACAGGGGGACAGTGAGGGACGGGCAGAGGGACAGGGGGACAGATGGACAGACGGACACATGGACAGTCAGGGACGGACAGGGGGACAGACGGACAGGGGGACAGTGAGGGACGGACAGAGGGACAGGGGGACACCGGGAGATGGACAGGGGGACACGGGGGGGACATGGGATGGATGGCGAGGGATGGACAGATGGACACTGAGGGACATGGGATGGACAGATGGACACGGGATGGACACTGGGATGGACACGGGATGGACAGTGAGGGATGGACAGATGGACACTGAGGGACGTGGGATGGACAGATGGACACGGGATGGACAGTGAGGGATGGACAGATGGACACGGGATGGACACTGAGGGACGGACAGATGGACACGGGGGGACACTGGGAATGGAAGAATGGACACTGGGGATGGAGGGATGGACAGAAGGATGCAGGGAGGAGGGATGGACAGACGGACAGGAGGGACAGAGGGATGCAGGAGGGATGGAGTGATACGGGATGGAGGAAGGGATTGAGGAGGGATGGAAGCATGGATGGATGGAGGGATGGAGGGATGGAGGGATGGAGGGAGGGATGAGGGATGGAGGGAAGGATGGAGGGATGGATGGAGGGATGGATGGAGGGATGGAGGAGGGAGGGAAGGAGGATGGATGGGAAGGAGGGAGGGAGGGAGGGAGGGAAGGAGGGAGGGAGGGACGCCGAGGGGGAGAGATGGATGGAGGGATGGAGGAGGGAGGGAAGGATGGATGGATGGAGGGATGGAGGGATGCAGCAGGGAGGGATGGAAAGAGGTCAGGAAGGAGGGAGGGAGGAGAGAGGGAGGAGGGAACGATGCAGGAGGGAGGGATGCAGGAGGGATAGATGCAGGAGGGATGGAGAACGGAGGGATGGAGGGAGGGAGGGAAGGATAACGGAGGGATGGAGGGATGGAGGGATGGAGGGAGGGAGGGAAGGAGGGAAGGAGGGAAGGAGGGATGGAGGGAGGCCGGCGGGCCCGGCGCTGCCGGAGCGGCGGGAGGCGGCGCGGGGCGGACACACGGACTCCTCACCTTGTTCAGCCATTCCGCCCGCTCCACATCCGGGAAGCTGACCTGGGGGGGGACGGGGGGGCCCTGAGCCGGGGGGGACACCCGGGACCCCCGCGGACACCGCCGTGCCTCAGTTTCCCCAAAACCTCCCGCTGCGACCGCGCTCAGCCCGTCACCCCCCAACTTCTGCCCGGCCCCGGGGGTCCCGAAAGCGGAAAAGGGGGTTCTGACCCCCCCAACACCGCGGGAGGGGCGTCACCCCCTGGGCCGGGCAGGAAGCGCCCCCCCCCCGGGGGCCGGTGAGTCACGGCACTGCCGGAAGGCCCGGGCGGTACCGGGACAACGGGGGACCCCGCCCGGGCACGGGGGGGCGGCGATCCCGGGGGTCCCCGGGAGTTTCAAGCGGAGTTTGCGGTGCGGCAGAGAAGGGACCCGCACCGGGGGTCCCACCGGGTCCCGCTGCCGGCGACAGCTCCGGATGCGCTGCGGGTGTCGCGGGGGATCCCGCCGGTTTTGGGCGGGGGGGAATTCCGGGGGTGCCAAGCGGGGGTGACAGCGGAGCAGAGAACCGGGACTGCGGGGAACTCAAGCGGAGCCTCGGGGAGGATGCGGCGCCCGGTGCGGCGATGCCGCGGGCGATAACGGAGCTGCGGGGGCCCCGAGCTCCCGCTTACCCAGGCCGGCAGCTCCCCGTGGGCCGCGCCCAGCCCCGCGGCGGCGGCGCGCACGGCCGCCTCCTCGTCTCGGTGCAGCCGCTCGGCCGCGCGCATCCCGCGCTCCCGGGCGCGCCGCCGCCGCCGCCAGCCCGCGTAGAGCGCGACCGCCAGCACCACAGCGCCCGCGCCCAGCCCCAGCAGCCCCGCGGCGTAAGCGGGCAGCGCCCAGAGCAGCCGCCGGCCCAAGGCGCTCAGAGCCGCCAGCCCCAGCGCGTTCCGCCGCTCCATCGCCGCTCCGCTCCCGCTCCGCTCCCGTTCCGCTCCCGCTCCGCCGCTCCCGCCCCGGCCACGCCCCACGCACGCACTCGGCGCTGATTGGCTGAGCGGCGCAGCTCAGGCCACGCCCCCCACATCGCCTATTGGATGCCAGCCAGATTTTGGCCACGCCCATTGTGCAGCGGGCTCCGCTCGCGCGTCACTCATTGGATGCACGCCAATAGTTGGCCACGCCCTGCTGAGGTCACGTGTTTCGCCACGCCTTATCGAGTGGGCGTGGTTCTAGCGATGGGCGTGGTCACAGATAGGGGCGTGGCCTCGGTACCGGTGTCCCCCCCTGCTCCCCGCCCCTACCGGGACAGCCGCGCCCGTGTCGCTTTGGGGTTTTGTTTTTTTGTTGTTTTAATAGCTGAAAACATTACAGGGCACGGGGAGCCACCCCTGGCCTCAGCCCCGGCGCTCAGTCCGTCCACGGGGCTCCGGGGAGGCGGAACACGCACAGCCCCCCTCACACACAGCACCCACAGCGTCCGTGTGTCCACGTGTCCGTGCGTCCGGGTCAGTGCGGCATGGCCGTTATCCTCATGCTCTGCGAGGCGATGGGGTAGGTGACCATGGGCGTGGTGGCGTGGCTCATGGTGATGCCACCCAGCGGCTGCGCCATGGACACGGCCACCGGCGCCACCGACACGGCCACGGGCGCCATGGACACGGGCGGGGGCGCCATGCCCTGGGCGATGGTCTGCGCCAGAGCCGCCGACAGCGGCGCGATCTCGGGGTTCATGGGGGGCGCGGCGTTGGCCGGCGGGGCGGCCTGAGCGCCGGCCGGCGCCACCAAATCCTGCTGGGTGACGGGGCGCGGCTGCAGGGCCTGGCTGCTGAGCGTGGTGTGCGTCTGGGCGATGCTGTGGTTGTAGTTGGTCACCGTCCCCACCGTGGGCGCCAGCGTCTGCTCGGTGGCCGTGGCCGTGGAGCTGAGCGTCATCACCTTGGCCTGGTTCCGGAACTGCGCGTTCTGCTCCAGCAGCACCTCGTTGGTGGCCAGCAGGTTGTTCACCTGCTTCTTGAGGTCCTCCACCCGTTTCCTCAGCAGCACGTTCTCCTCCTCCAGCAGCCGGTACTCCACGGCCCGCGGGCTGGCGAAGCCGTACTCGTAGCTCTCGTAGAGCCCCTCCGCCCGCCGCCGCTTCAGCACCGGCTCGTCGGGGTCGTAGAGGCCGTCGTAGGGCTCGTAGCGCCGGCCCTGCTCGCGGCCGCGCGCCTCGTACTCGTAGTCCCGCTGCAGGTGCTGGAACTTGCACTTGGCGCCGCGCTGGCAGTCGCCCTTGAGGAAATCCCGGCAGATCGGCACCTCCTCCTTGCTGTTGGGCAGATCCGCGGGCGACAGGCCCAGCCCCGCCGCCACCTTCTGCCGCAGGCGCGGCGGCAGCTCGCCCGTCTTCTTGTAGCAGTCCTCGTCCTCCTTGGTGCCGTGGATGAAGCGGCAGTTGAGGCGCACGCACTCCTTGTTCTGGAAGTCGTGGCAGAAGATGAACTCGTTCTTGCGCACGCCCAGGTTGGTGACCTCGGAGATGTCGGGGTGCCGGAAGCGGCAGCGCTTGCCCCGCTTGCAGACGTTGCGCAGGAAGTCGCGGCAGATGTCGTCGTCGGCGCCGGCGCCCGACTCGTCGCCGCTGCCGCCCGTGGCGTAGCCGTCGCGACCGTCGCGGTCCGGCATCGTGGAGGGAGGGGCGGCGGCTGAGGGGAGGAGGGAGGGACGGGGTGAGGGAGGGGGAGACCGGGAGGGGGCGAAAATCCCACCCTGGGCAGCGAGGGAGGGACAGGGAGTGACCCCGGGACCGGTGGTGAGGGGTAGAAACAACCACCCGGGGCACCGAGGGAGGGACAGGGAGGGACCCCGGGGTAGAAACAAGGAGGGACCCCGGGGTAGAAACAACCACCCGGGGCACCGAGGGAGGGACAGGGAGGGACCCCGGATATGGAGGAGGGAGAGACTGGGAACAGTGGAAATTCGCACCCCGGGGCACCGAGGGAGTGACAGGGAGAGAGCCCGGGAGAGGAGAAGGGAGAGAGGGAAGGGATGAACTGAGGGAGGTACCGGGAGTGGGGGAACGGGCAGGAGGGGTCACGGGAGGAGGGAGGGAGGGAGAGACCGGGAGTGGGGAAAATTCCCACCCCGGGGCACCGAGGGAGGGATCGGGAGGGACCCCGGGAATGGAGGAGGGAGAGGGAAGGGATGAACTGAGGGAGACACCGGGAGAGACAGAAATCCCACCCCGGGGCACCGACACTGAGGGAGAGACGAGGAGGGGGAGCGAGAAAGGGGGAAACTCCACCGGTCAGGAGGGGTCACCGGAGGAGGAGACCGGGAGGGGTGGAAAATCCCACCCCGAGGCACCGAGGGAGGGACAGGGAGGGACCCCGGGGTACAACCAACCACCCGGGGCACCGGGGTGTGAGGGAGGGACCGGGAGAGACGCCGGTAGCGGTGAGGAGGAGACAACACGCGCTACCGGGGCACCGGGCACGGGAAGAGGGAGGGACCCGGAGCGCCCCCGGTACCGAGGGAGAACGGAGGGGGAAACACTCACCCCGGGGCACCGGGCACGGAGGGAGGGACGGGAGCGAGCCCGGTACGGGGAACACCCGCCGCGGGGTCCCGGGTGCGTCCCAGCGCCGCCGCAGCCCCGGAACCGCGGGGAGGACCCCGGCGCGTCCCCCTCGGCCGCTCCCCGCGCCCCGGGACAGCCCCGCACGGGCAGCGGCGGAGCGCGGCCTCGCCCCGCACTCACCGGCTCGCGGCCTCCCCGCGGGGCTCCGGTGTCACCGACGCGCGGCCGGTGCCGGCGGCGGGCGGGACCCGCTCGGCGCCGCTTCCGGGGCGGCCCGGAAGGAACCCGCGCGGCGCCGGGAGCGCGCGGCGCGCCGGAATTGCGTCACCGTGACGTCATGGCGGGGAGCCGCCGGCGCGCCGGGCTCCGCGTGGGTGATGCCGGAACATCCCGGTGCGCGCGGAGTGACCCGGCCCGGCCCACGGCGGCCTTACCGGGGGATTCCGGGGGTCCTGAGCTTGGCCCGTTACCGGGAAAATCCCCTCCTGCCCACCCGGTTACGGGATTCCCCAGCCCATCACCCGCCCCGTTACCGGAGGATTCCCCAGCCCATCACCTGCCCCGTTACCGGAGGATTCCCCAGCCCATCACCTGCCCCGTTACCGGAGGATTCCCCAGCCCATCACCCGCCCCGTTACCGGAGGATTCCCCAGCCCATTACTCGCCCCGTTACTGGGCGATTCCCCAGCCCATCACCTGCCCCGTTACCGGGAGGATTCCCCAGCCCATCACCAGCCCCGTTACCGGGAGATTCCCCAGCCCATCACCAGCCCCGTTACCGGGAGATTCCTCACCCCGGTCCCGCCCCTGTGCCTGTAACCGGAGGATTCCCGCTGCCACTCCCTGGCCCCACTGAACAAAACCCCCGGTTCTGACCAGACCCCCCGCCACCAGCCCCGTTACCGGCGAGATCCCCAGTCCGATCCCCCAGCCCCGTTACCACCCCCGGTTCCCTCTCCCCGGTTACCGGCAGAGCCCCCACACCGTGTGTAAGCAAGAATCAACTTTTATTCACGGCACGGCGGCCGCCGCAAAGCACAGAACGGGCGCGGCCCGGCGGGACCCCCCGCGGCACCGGGACCCCCCCGCGGCACCGGGACCCCCCCGCGGCACCGGGACAGCACCGGGGCGTCACCGGGCCGTGTCCCCGCGGGGCGGCGCCGGTTACTTGGACCTCTGCCTCATCTTTCTCCTCTTGCGCTTCAGCCTGGGGACAGAGCGGGGGCAGCGTCACCCCCGGGGCACCGGGAGGGCACCGGGACCCCCCCGGGCTGCCCCCGCCCCCTCCCGGTGCGGCGGGCCCGGCCCGAGCCCCCGGGCGGCCTCACGTACCTGCGCATTCGCTTCTTGCGCCACTGCGGGAGGGACAGAGGGGCGGAGTTAGTGCTGGAACTATCCCAGTGCTCCCAGTCAGCCCTCCCAGTGCTCCCAGTGCCCACCAGTGACCCCAGTGTCCCCTCCCAGTCCCCACCAGTGACCCCACTGCCCACTCCTAGTCTCCACCTGTAATCCCAGTAGTCCCAGTGATCCCAATTCCCACCAATACCCCCAGTCCCCACCAGTGCTCCCAGTATAACACCAGGTTTGGCTCATCCAGTGCCCTCAGTCCTGTACTGGTTTATTGCCCTCAGTGTGCCCAGTCCCCCCCGGTTTGGCTCTCCCAGTGCTCCCAGTCCCACACTAGTTTCTCTCTCTCAGTGCCCCCAGTCCCACACTGGTTTCTCTCTCCCAGTCCTCTCAGTCCCCTAGGCTCGGCTCTCCCAGTAACCCCAGCCCTCCCAGTCCCACACTGGTTTCTCTCTCCCAGTTCCGTACTGGTTTCTCTCTCCCAGTCCTCTCAGTCCCCCAGGCTCGGCTCTCCCAGTAACCCCAGCCCTCCCAGTCCCACACTGGTTTGTCTCCCCTGCTGCCACAATCCCAGACTGGTTCCACACTGGTTTATCCTTCCCAGTCCGCCCAGTCTCTGCTGTGGCACTCCCAGTGCATCACTGGTTTATCTATCTCAGACACCCCAGTTCCAAACTGGTTTGTGTCTCCCAGTGCCCTTAAGTTCCTACCAGCTCACCCCCAGTCCCACAGGGCTCATGTCTCCCAGTATCCCCGTTCCATACTGGTTTGCCTGTCCTAGTGCCTCCAGTCCCCCAGTATCATACTGGTTTGACTCTCCCAGTCCCCACCAGCCCCATACTGGGTTTGTCCCTCTTGGTAACCCCAAATCCCCATCAGTCCCATTTAGACTTGGCTCTCCCAGTGCCACACTGGTTTATCTATCCCAGTGCCTCCAGTTCCACACTGGTTAATCTATCCCAGTGCCCCCAGACCTAAACTGGTTCGTCTCTCTAACTGTCCCCACTCCCACACTGGTGTATCTATCCCAGTTCCCCCAGTCCCGCACTGGTTTATCTATCCCAGTTCCCCCAGCCCCACACTGGTTTATCTATCCCAGTTCCCCCAGTCCCGCACTGGTGTATCTATCCCAGTGCCCCCAGTCCCGCACTGGTTTATCTATCCCAGTGCCCCCAGTCCCGCACTGGTGTATCTATCCCAGTGCTCCCAGTCTCACACTGGTTTCTCTATCCCAGTTCTCCCAGTCCCACACTGGTTTAGCTAACCCAGTGCTCCCAGTCCCAGACCGTTTGTCTCTCTAACTGCCCCCAGTCCCGCACTGGTTTAACTCCCCCAGTGCCTCCAGTTCCCCCCAGTCCCACACTGGCTTCTCTCTCCCAGCAAAGACATCCCCAGCCTCCACACCGGGACCCCCCACCCTCTAACCCCGGTTCCACTCCCGTTCCCCGCTTCCCCTCACGGGACCCCCCCGCCCCCGGGTACTGTCCAGGCCGCATCCCCCGCAATCCAGGCCCAGCCATTCCTGAGGCGCCATCGGCCGCCCCAGCGCCGCCCCTGGCCGCTCACCTTGGCCCTCATGGCGGTTCGGCGGGGCCCCGCTCAGTCCCGGCGGGCGGGGGGCGGCGGATGCACACGGATGGCGGCGGATGGAGCCGGCAGCCGCTCAAGGCACCAAGATGGCGGCAGCCGAGAGGAGCGCGGGGCGCCCGGTGGGGCCTATTTATAGGGAAGCGCTCGCGCCACGCCCACCATTTCGGGTGGCACGACGGGAAATGTAGTTCCTTACTGATGGAGCATCATGGGAGTTGTAGTCCAGCCGCCAGCCGCCATTTTGCGCCGCCGCGGGGTTAGGTCCGTCCCCTCAATTTTATTGGGAATAAAAGCATCAAATTCTTATTTTTTTAAATGAGTTTCCGCTTATCCAAGGCTTTAACGGGATTGTTGTTGCATCCCGAAACCCCTCCAGGGACTTCCCTTTAAGGTAAAAATATAATACTGCTTTAAAAGCCTAAAATAATGAATTTCCCTTAAAAAAATGGGGTTTTCCCCTCAGAATGAGATTTTTACTCCTGCAAAGTACAGGGGTATTTTACCTCAAAACGAGTTTTTTTCCTCTCAAAATTTATTTTCCCTCAAAATGAGGAAATTTTTTTTTTATATTGAAAGGTTTTCCTCCCAAAATTTTCTTTTCCCATCAAATTTACATTTTTCCTTCAAAATTAGCTTTTTTCTCCTCAAATTAAGGGAGTTTTCCCCACAAAATCAGATATTTTCTATTAAAATGAGGGGGTTTTCCCTAATACGAAGGATTTTCCTTTAAAAGTTTTTTTTTTTTTCCCTTAAAATGAGCTTTTCCCATTAAATTGATTTATTTTCCACTTCAAAACATTTTTCCCCAAAAAATGAGCATTTTTCCCTCAAAAATGCATATTTACCTCTCTAAATTTGCATTTTCTCCTAAAATATGTGAATTTTTACCTCAAAAATGAATATATTCCCTTAAAAAATGAGCATTTTTCTCAAAAATATAAGCAATATTCCCACAAAAAGCAGCATTTTCTCCTCAAATATTAGTATTTTCCCCTCAAAAATGAGAATTTTTCCTTAAAAAAGGTGCATTTTCAATCAAAAATGAGTCATTTTTCCTCAAAAATGCTTGCTTTCCCTCAGAAATGTGTAGTTTCCCCTCAGAATTGCATCTTTTTCCCTCAGAAATGTGTATTTTCTCCTCAAAATTGAGTATTTTTCCCTAAAAAAACAGGCATTTTCCCCTCAGATATGCGTATTTTCCCCTCAAAATTGAGAATTTTTTTCTTAAAAAAATGAGCATTTTCCCCTCATAAATGAGAATTTCTCCCTTAAAAATGAGTAATTTTCCCTCAAAATGAGTAATTTTTTCCCTCAAAAATGAGCAATTTCCCCTAAAAATAAGAAATTTTTCCCTCAAAAATGACCATTTTTCCCTCAAAAATGACTATTTTTTCCCTCAAAAATTAGTAATTTTCCCTCAAAATAAGAAATTTTCCTTCAAAAATGAGAATATTTCCCTCAAAAATTACCATTTTTCCCTCAGAAATGAGTAATTTTTTCCCTCATAAATGAGTAATTTTCCCTCAAAATAAGAAATTTTTCCTCAAAAATGAGAATATTTCCCTCAAAAATGACCATTTTCCCCTCATAAATGAGTAATTTTCCCTCAAAAATGAGTAATTTTTTCCCTCAAAAATGAGTAATTTTTTCCCTCAAAAGAGTAATTTCCATTAAAAATGAGAATATTTCCCTCAAAAATGACCATTTTTCCCTAAAAAATGAGTTTTTCCCTCAAAAATGAGAAATTTTCCCTCAAAAATGACCATTTTACCCTCAGAAATGAATCGTTTTTCCCTCAAAAATGAGAATCCTTCCCTCAAAAATTACCATTTTTCCCTCAAAAATGACAGTATTTCCTTCAAAAATGACCCTTTTTCCCTCAGAAATGAATCGTTTTTCCCTCAAAAATGACCATTTTTCCCTCAAAAATGAGAATATTTCCCTCAGAAATGACCATTTTCCCCTCAAAAATGAGAATATTTCCCTCAAAAATTACCATTTTTCCCTCAAAAATGACCATTTTCCCCTCAAAAATCCCATTTCCAACACCAAACCCACCCAGGCCTGTTCCACCCAACAATCCCAAATCCCACAGAAACAAAGACAAAAAAAAAAAACCTACCAGAATAAAATCCAAGATCTCATGGTTTATTCTCTTTTATTTGACTTTGGTAACGTTTGGAGTTTTGTTTTTTTGTTTTTTTGTTTTTTTTTTTTTGGGGCTGGAAAAGTCGGATGTGGCCGAGGAAGCGCCGCGGCCTGCGGAGAGCGCCCGGGAATGTGGAATTCCCAAAAAAACCAGAGGGGGTGGGGACAAAAAGGAGCCAGGGGTATCAGCAGAGGGAAAAAAAAAACCTCAAACATTCAACTGACGGCGTTTAATCGGCTTTTTTTTCTCGTTTTTCTGCAGTTTTTTTGTAAAAAATTGACTATAAAAGAGTGATACCCCTGTCCCGACTGAGCTTCCCTCACCTCTCCCCTGAGGAATTCTGGGCGGATTTTTTTTTTTTTTTCCCCCTCAAAATTAAAGAATTTAGAGGGAAAATTGAAAAAAAAGTGAAATAAGAGAAATTTGAAGGTGGAATGTGCTCCCGGGGATATTGGGAAGGATAAAAAACAGCCAAACCCGGGATTTTAGGGAATTCAGCTCCGCAAGGCCTCAATGTCAGCGGCTTCCCCAGGGTTTGGATTATTTTAAAAACCAGTTTTGTGTTAAAAAATAGCAATTTTTTTTTTTTTTTTAAATCCCTTCAATCAAGGCAGAGGCAGAAAAGGCTCCTGGTGGGGGAAAAGGAGGAAGAACTTAAAAATTTGTGGGTTTTTTATTTTTTTTCCCCAATTTTAAAAGTACAATCCTAGAAAGGAAAAGATAAAAATTGCTTGCACAGGGCACTTTTCTGGGTGGAATCACCTGGTTTTTGGGGGTTTTTTGTGAAAATTTCCAAAGGGAAAAATTAAAAAAATAAAAAAAGGCAGCAGGAGGAGAAGGATGAGGAAGGAATCAGCAGCTCCCTCCACTCCCTCTCCCTGGATTTTATGGATTCACCTCTCCAAACATGGGGGAATATCAAAGATTTCATTGTGACTTTCACTCCTAATTTTTTATTAAAATTTTTTGCTGCTCTTTTTAGGGGCGGTTTTTATTATAATTATTATTCTTTTTTCCATTTTGAAGTCTGAAGTGGCAGAGAGAGATTCCTCCCTCCTTGGCAAAGTCAACGGGAGCTGTTGGATTCTGTGGGAATTCCAGAGTGCCTGGACCAACACCGGTGCCAGATGATTTCATTTCCGGATGGAATTTTGTTTTTTCTGGGTTTTTTTTTTGGGGGGAAAAAGGGGCAATTTGAGAACTTTAAGTGTTCTCAATCACCAGCCTCGTTCTCCTCTGCTGTCTCCCCCGTGGTGGCGTTTTCAGCGTTTTTGGAAGCCTGTGGGGACAAAACCAGGGATTTTTTAGGGTTTTTCTGCTGGAGAAACCCCAAAATTTGGGAATTCCCAACACAAAAAATGCCCAAATTTTTACCTTCTTTTTCTTTTTTTTCTGGGTCTTCCGGCTGGCAGAGCTTTGTAGAAGGGCCTGGAAGGGACAGAAGATTTTGGTTTTATTTTTTGTCTTTTATTTATTGGTATTTTAATCATTAATACTTCAACCGTTACTATTTAACATTATCTTAATGATCAATATTTCCATTATTATTTCAATTTTTAATATCTCAATTAAAAGGAAATTTTTACTATTTTACTCTACCATATATTAACATTTTATATCTAGATATAAATATAAAATATATTAAAAAGTACTAATAAAAGTACTTATATATTACTCAGACTATCATATCTATATTTATATATCTATTAATATAAATAGTGTAATTAATATAGACTATTAGACTAATTAATATAGACTATTTATTAGACTACATAATTAATAATTATTCTTTTGAAAATAAAACTATTTAATTTAAGAAAATAGTTTTAAATAATTATAATTATTGTAATATATTTATATAGATAAATTTATTAATTTACTATAGATTCCTATATTTACAGTATATTTTATTTATACATATTTTTTGTTTTTATATCTATTACATATAAAATTTTATTTTGTCTGTTTACACATAAATTTATTTCTTATTGATTAGCAATTAATCTATTAACACTAATAACTATTATAAACCTATTTTCCATTTTATTTTACAATTAATTTAACAATTCATAAATAACATAATTAGTAAAAATACGAAGTAGATACATTGTTCCAATGAATATTTCATATGGAAATAGAAATACATTTATGGAGATACTTAATTTGCATATTAGCGTTATTAATGATTAATATTAATGAGGAACCAACCTTGAGCTCCCCATCCTGCACCTCCAGGTCGGATTTGTAGAGCTCGGGCTCGAAGGGGCCGCTGGTGATCCTCATGGGGCCGTTGGGCATCAGCAGCACCGTGAACTTGAACTGGGCCACGAACTCGCCTGCGGGCACAGAGGGGTTAACGGGGAGCTGCCAGGACCTGGGGGCACTGAGGGGTTAATGGGGAGCTGCCAGGACCTGGGGGCACAGAGGGTTAATGGGGAGCTGCAGCCCTGCCAGGACCTGGGGGCACAGAGGAGTTAATGGGGAGCTGCCAGGACCTGGGGGCACAGAGGGGTTAATGGGGAGCTGCAGCCCTGCCAGGACCTGGGGGCACAGAGGGGTTAATGGGGAGCTACAGCCCTGCCAGGACCTGGGAGTGACTCTGAGCTACAGCCCTGCCAGGACCTGGGAGTGACCCTGAGCTACAGCCCTGCCAGGACCTGTGCATTAACCCTGAACAGGACAAAGGGGTTCACCCTGCCAGGACCTGTGGGCTAACCCTAAGCAACCTCTGGCCAGGTACTGTGGGGATAACAGGTTAACCTGCCAGGACCTGCAATCCCTGCTCTGTGAGCGGCTCTGCAGCTCCAAACTCACCTGGATCCATCCTCACCTGTCCCCTCCTGTCCTCTCCCCTGTCCTCATGTCCCACCTGTCCCCTCCTGTCCCCCCAGGTGTCCCCCCAGGGGTCCCCCCGTCCCAGTCTCACCTTCCTTCTCGTACAGGACGTTGAAGGGCTGCAGCAGCTCGTGCTTGGCGCACTCCACCACCCCCATGCGCGCCTTCTTCTCGTCCTCCAGCGCCCTGCGGGGACACGCGGCTCAGTGCACCTGGGAGTGCACCTGGGCACACCTGAGAGCACCTGGGATCACACCTGAGAGCACCTGGGATCACACCTGAGAGCATCTGGGATCACACCTGGGCACACCTGGGACCACACCTGAGAGCACCTGGGAGTGCACCTGGGCACACCTGAGAGCACCTGGGCACACCTGAGAGCACCTGGGAGTGCACCTGGGCACACCTGGGCACACCTGAGAGCACCTGGGATCACACCTGAGATCACACCTGAGTGCACCTGGGATCACACCTGGGCACACCTGGGATCACACCTGAGAGCACCTGGGAGTGCACCTGGGCACACCTGAGAGCACCTGGGATCACACCTGAGTGCACCTGGGATCACACCTGAGAGCACCTAGGAGTGCACCTGGGCGCACCTGAGAGCACACCTGGGATCACACCTGAGTGCACCTGGGATCACACCTGGGATCACACCTGGGATCACACCTGGGATCACACCTGGGCACACCTGGGATCACACCTGGGATCACACCTGGGATCACACCTGGGCACACCTGAGAGCACCTGGGATCACACCTTAGAGCACCTGGGATCACACCTGGGATCACACCTTAGAGCACCTGGGATCACACCTGGGCACACCTGAGTGCGCCTGGGCATACCTGGGATCTCACCTGGGATCACACCTGTGATCACACCTGAGAGCACCTGGGATCTCACCTGGAAACACTTGAGATCACACCTGAGCCAACACCTACAAACACCTGCCCAGGAAATGCTGAAATCCTCGGAATTCCAGATTCACTTCCTTCCCAAACCAACACCTGCTGGGAGAGGCTCAAAGCCTTGGAACCCCAGCCCTGGCCAGGTACCCCAGGTGCAATTCCAGCCCCACCCAGGTACCCCAGGTACAATTCCAGCCCTGGCCAGGTACCCCAGGTACAATTCCAGCCCCATCCAGGTACCCCAGGTACAATTCCAGCCCATCCCAGACACAATTCCCAGATTTACCTCAGGGTGAAGGACCTGGTGTCAAAGCACCGCTCCACCTCACTGAACAATGCTCAAAATCCCTGGAATTCCAGCCCCATCCAGGTATCCCAGGTGCAATTCCAGCCCCACCCAGGTACTCCAAGTATCCCAGGTGGAATCCCAGCCCCCTCCCAGGTGCAATTCCAGCCCATCCCAGACACAATTCCAGGATTTACCTCAGGGTGAAGGACCTGGTGTCAAAGCACCGCTCCACCTCACTGAACAACGCTCAAAATCCCTGGAATTCCAGCCCCATCCAGGTACCCCAGGTGCAATTCCAGCCCCACCCAGGTACTCCAAGTATCCCAGGTGGAATCCCAGCCCCCTCCCAGGTGCAATTCCAGCCCATCCCAGACACAATTCCAGGATTTACCTCAGGGTGAAGGACCTGGTGTCAAAGCACCGCTCCACCTCACTGAACAACGCTCAAAATCCCTGGAATTCCATCCCCATCCAGGTACCCCAGGTGCAATTCCAGCCCCACCCAGGTACTCCAGGTATCCCAGGTGGAATCCCAGCCCCTCCCAGCAGGATTCCAGGATCCACCTGAGGGTGAAGGGCATGGTGTCGAAGCGCCGCTCCACCTCGCTGAAGAAGGCGCGCGAGGTTTTCATCTTCAGCCCGTACTGCTTGGAGGGGTCCCGCTTGTAAATCGTGGTTCTCTGCCCCGCGTCCTTGGCCTGGAAAACATTCCCAGGGAATTCCCAAAAATCTGGAGGGATTCTGGAGCCACCCAGGCTGGGAATTGCTGGGGTTTCTCAGGGATGGGCTGACCTTTCCCTCGCCGCTGCTGACGAGGACGTCGACGGCGTAGACTTCGTGCACCTCGAATTCGGCTTTTTCGTGGTCCTTCCTGGGGGGAAATGGGGTTGGGGAGGCAGGAAAATCTGGGAATTCTGAAGGGAAAAACTTCCAGGAAACCCAAAATATTCCTGGAAGTTCAGAACCTTCAAGGAAAACTTCCAGGAAATTCAAAACCTTCCAGGAGACCCAAAAGATTTCTGGAAACCCCAAAATATTTCTGGAAACCCAAAAAATTTCTGGAAACCCCGAACATTTCTGGAAACCCAAAAGATTTCTGGAAACCCAAAAATATTTCAGGAAACCCAAAAGATTTCTGGAAATCCCTCCTTCCCAAGAGTCCCCATTTTCCCACACTGACCTAATTTCTCACCCCAATGCCCCCATTTCCCACTTGACCCCACTTTTCCCCAATCCCATTTTCCCTCTGTCCCCCTCATTTCTCACTCTGACCCCATTTCTCACCCCAATGTCCCCATTTCCCCCTTCACCCCAATTTTTCCCCCAACCTCTTTCTCACCTTGACCCCATTTCTCACCCTCCCATTTTCCCACCTCAATCCCCCTTTATCCCGACTCCCCCATTTCTCACCTCATTCATTTCTTACCCAAACCCCCATTTTCCCCCTGATCCCATTTCTCCCCCAATCCCATTTCTCACCCCAAACCCATTTCCCCCCCATTTCTGCCCCATTTTCCCCCCTGCCCCCCATTTTTGCCCCGCTCACTTCTGCTGGTCCGAGGGGTTCTGGATGATCGTTTTCTCCCCGTCGATCACGTGCTGCTTCAGCTGGTGTGACAACATCCCTGCGGGCAAACTGGGCTTACTGGGATGGACTGGGGTTACTGGGATGGACTGGGATCAACTGGGGTTACTGGGATGGACTGGGGTTACTGGGATGGACTGGGATCAACTGGGGTTACTGGGCTGGACTGGGGTTACTGGGATGGACTGGGATGAACTGGGATCAACTGGGGTTACTGGGATGGACTGGGATTGGCTGGGGTTACTGGGACGGACTGGGATGGAACTGGGATGACTGGGATGGACTGGGATGGACTGGGGTTACTGGGATGAACAGGGGTTACTGGGATGGACTGGGATTACTGGGATGGACTGGGATTACTGGGATGGACTGGGATTACTGGGATGGACTGGGATCAACTGGGGTTACTGGGATGGACTGGGGTTACTGGGATGGACTGGGGTTACTGGGATGGACTGGGATCAACTGGGGTTACTGGGATGGACTGGGATCAACTGGGGTTACTGGGATGAACTGGGGTTACTGGGACGGACTGGGATCAACTGGGGTTACTGGGATGGACTGGGATGAACTGGGGTTACTGGGATGAACTGGGATTGGCTGGGGTTACTGGGATGAACTGGGATGAACTGGGATCAGCTGGGGTTACTGGGATGGACTGGGATGAACTGGGGTTACTGGGATGGACTGGGGTTACTGGGACAGACTGGGGTTACTGGGATGGACTGGGGTTACTGGGATGGACTGGGATGAACTGGGGTTACTGGGATGGACTGGGGTTACTGGGACGGACTGGGGTTACTGGGATGGACTGGGAGCTCCAGGCACTGCACAGCAGTGGGCTGGACTGGTCTGTACTGGGTTGTACTGGTCTGTACTGGGTTGTACTGGTCTGTACTGGAGCCCCAGTGCCGCTCCCCCCCATTAAACCCAGGCAGAATTCCCACCCTGTGCTGAGCAGGGCCCAGCAGGATTTTGGGGATTCCTCCCTTTTCCCACCCTTCACTCTGGGCAGAGCCCTGGCATTCCCAACATTCCCAACATTCCCAACATTCCCAACCCACTCCCAGCCCATTGGAATTCCAGGGGATTTAACCAATCACAGCCACATCAGGGCAGCTGGAAAAGCCCAAGGGGAAAAGGACCAGGATGAGCTGCAGGATCTGATCCAGCAACCCCAGATCCTTCCCAGGCACCCGGGATCCCCTTTTTCCTGTAATCACTTTTTTCCTCCATGATCCCTTTTCTGTTATCCCTTTTTGCTGTGATCCTTTTTTCCCTGGAATTCCCTTTTCCCTGAGATCCCTTTTCTCCAGGATCCCCTTTTCTGTGTGATCCCTTTTATCTGGGAATCTACTTTTCCCTGGGTTCCTTTTTTCCCTGGAATTCCCTTTTCCTGTGATCCATTTTTCCCCTGGGATCCCTTTTTTCCTGTGAACCTTATTCCCTGGCACCCCTTTTTCCCATTTCCCTATGATCCTTTTTTCCCTGGAATTCCCTTTTCCCTGGGATCCCTCTTGTCCAGGATCCTTTTTTCTCTGTGATCCTTTTTTACCCCATGATCCCTTTTCCCTGGGATCCCTTTTCCCCATGACCCTTTTTCCCTGGGATCCTTTTTTTTCCCTGAAATTCCCTTTTCCTGTGATCCCTTTTCTCCAGGACCCCCTTTCCCCCATGATCTATTTTTCCTGGTATTCCTCTTTTCTCTGGGACCCCTTCTTCCCTTTTCCCCATGATCCTTTTTTCCCCTGGAATCCCTTTTCCCTGAAATTCCCTTTTCTCTGGAATCCCTTTTTCCATTTTGTCCCTTTTCCCTGGATTCCCTTTATGCTTTTTATCCCTTTTCCCTGGAATCCTTTTTCCTTTTTATTCCTTTTTCCTTTTTATTCTTTTTCCCTGGGATCCCCCTTTTCCCTGGTATCCCTTTTGCATTTTTATCCCTTTTCCCTGGAATTCCCTTTCCCCTCACCTTCAATGGGTGTGCAGTGGAACGCGTGGGCGATTTTATTCCAGGCCTCTGTCACTTGTGTGTTCTGGGATAAAAATAAATAAAAACCAAAATCAAAACACATTAAAAAAAAAAATTTGATGGATAAAAAAATTCCTGCCCCAAGCTTCCCTTAAATCCCATATTTTGGGAGAAATCCCACAGCTTTTCCAAGCAACACCTCTAAAAAAAAAAAAAAAAAAAGGGAAACCGGTGTTTTTCCATACAGCTGCTCCCAGATCCCCCACTAAATTCCACAGGTTGGGTCCCAAAATCCTCAGAATTCCCGAAATTCCTGAAATTCCCAAAATTCCCACCTGGTTGCCGGGTTTCACCAGGCGCAGGGCGGCCTCAGCACACAGATGAGCTGCCTTGATGACGTCGGCTTTGCGGCCGGACACGGGATTTTCCTGGGAAAAAAAACCAAAATTTGGGATTTCTGAGGGTTTGGGGCTTCAGATTCCACAGTTGGAATTCATTCCAATCCCTGGAATCTGATAAAAATTCCCTCATCAACCACTCCCAAAAGAATTCCACAGGATTCCCACTCTGTGCAGTCAAAAATATGGACTGGGAGAATTCCAGCAAAATTCCCACTGGAGCCAAACCATTGCCAAGGGATTTATTCCCAGAGCATGGGATAATCTGAGGAATTCCCAGCAGGAATTGCCAAGGTATCAGACAGGCCAAATTCCAGGGGGAAAGTGGGAAGCAGGGATTGGTTTTGGGGTGGAGAATGGGAATGTTCATCCTGGGCAAGGGGAATGTTCATCCTGGGGAACTGCAGCAGGAGAAGTGGGATGCAGGGATTTGTCAAGGATCTGGGTGCTGCCACCTCAGATCCAGAAAATCTGGGATTGGTGCCACCTCAGATCCAGAGGCTCCAAAGTGGCATCACTTTGGATCCAGAAACCCTGGGGTGGTGCCACTTTAGATCCAGAGATTTTGGGATGGTGGCACTGGGGATCGGTGCCATGTGGGATCCAGAAACCCTGGGGTGCTGCCACCTTGGATCCTGACACTTTGGGATGCTGCCACCTCAGATGCAGAGGCTCCAGGATGGTGCCACCCTGAATCCAGAGGTTCCAGAGTGGTGCCACCTCTGGTCCTGACACCTCAGCTACTGCCACCTTGGATCTAGGGACTCAGGACTGGTGCCACCTCAGATCCTGACACTCCAGGGCACTGCCACCTCAGATCCAGACACTCAGGACTGGTGCCACCTCGGGTTCAGGGTGGTACCACCTCAGCTCCAGAGACTCCAGACTGGTGCCACCTCAGCTCCTGACTGGTGCCATGTCAGATTTTGTCACTCCATACTGGTGCCACCTCAGATCCTGACACTCCAGTCTGGTGCCACCTCAGCTCCAGAGGCTCCAGAGCGCTGCCACCTTGGATCCAGGGGTTCAGAACTGGTGCCACCTCAGAATCTGACACTACAGACTGGTGCCACCTCAGATCCAGAGGCTCCAGGGCACTGCCACCTTGGATCCTGACACTCCAGGGCACTGCCACCTCAGCTCCAGGGGTTTAGAACTGGTGCCACCTCAGCTCCAGATGTGCCAGAACTGGTGCCACCTCAGCTCCAAATGTGCCAGAACTGGTGCCACCTCAGCTCCAGGGGCTCAGAACTGGTGCCACCTCAGCTCCAGGGGCTCAGAACTGGTGCCACCTCAGTTCCAGGGGTTTAGAACTGGTGCCACCTCAGCTCCAGGGGTTTAGAACTGGTGCCACCTCAGCTCCAGGGGTTTAGAACTGGTGCCACCTCAGCTCCAGGGGCTCAGGGTTGGTGCCACCTCAGCTCCAGGGGTTTAGAACTGGTGCCACCTCAGCTCCAGATGTGCCAGAACTGGTGCCACCTCAGCTCCAAATGTGCCAGAACTGGTGCCACCTCAGCTCCAGGGGCTCAGAACTGGTGCCACCTCAGCTCCAGGGGCTCAGAACTGGTGCCACCTCAGTTCCAGGGGTTTAGAACTGGTGCCACCTCAGCTGCAGACGTGCCAGAACTGGTGCCACCTCAGCTCCAGGGGCTCAGGGTGGTGCCACCTCAGCTCCAGGGGCTCAGAACTGGTGCCACCTCAGCTCCAGGGGTTTAGAACTGGTGCCACCTCAGCTCCAGAGGTTCAGGGTGGTGCCACCTCAGCTCCAGGGGCTCCAGGCCGTGCCCCTGGCACCCTGAGGCCCCCCACCCCCCCAGAGCAGACACCCCCCGATGACAAACCCACCTTGGAGGCGCCGAGCACGAAGGTGTGCGCCACGTTGGCGATGAAACCGTCCACGTGCACGCCCAGGTCGCTGCAACACAGGGGGAAAAACGGGAATTCCAGCAATTCCAGCAACACCTGGAATGTCTGTGGTGCTCCACAGGCACCAGCACAGCCAGTGCTGCCCCAGGAGCCCCTCCAGGCTCGTTAAAAGGCTTTAATTAGCAAGGTGAGGTGGAAATACAGGGTGGGAATGGATGGTCTGACAGGTCCTTCCAACCCAAATAATTTTAGGATTTGGGGAAGGGAGAGGGAATTTCCCGTGGCACTCACATTTTGACCAAATCCCCGTCCTTGAGGATGTAATCCTGGTCACTCTTGAGCGGGGAGAAGTGACACACACAGTTATTTACGGATATACTCGTGGGGAAGGCGATTCCTGGCAATGGGAACAACAAAAAAAAAAATGGATTTGAGGAATGGTTTGAGATTCCACCCTGTTGAGACACCTTCCCCTACCCCAGCACCTCACAGGGAGGAATTTCCTCCCAATATCCCACCTAAAGCTGCTTCCAGCACCCCCAAAATGGGAATTTAGTGACAAATCTTTATCCCAGACCCTCCAGAGTCACCCTCCCACATCATTCCCATGGATCCATGGAAATTGAGGCAGATTTGAGATAAAATCAGAGAACAGAAAGAATTCCCCTTGCCAGGAATGAGACCCTTCCCCACTCACCTTTCTTCATTTCCTTTTCCTTTTTGAAGATTTTCCCAGTCTCTTCCATGATCATGGCATCACCTTTCTCACACAGGCACAGCACGGACGCGCCGGGATTCGCCACCTCCACCACGGCACGCAGGACCCCTGGAATTCCCAAAAAAAAAACATTTTCATGGATCCACAGCCCCAAATCCAACAGCCAGAGGGAAAAACCTACTTGTTCTGCCCAGACTCCAGCCCTAAATCTCAATGGGAAAGGTGCAAATCCTGCTTTAATTCGTTTATTTGGGAATATTTTTGGGACTGTTTTTGGGAATGTTTTGGGGATTTTTTTTGGGACTGTTTTTGGGAAATGAGAGCCTCACACTCCCAAATTCCTCTGGGAGAAGTCAGAGCTCCAGGAACAGGTTTGGGAATGACTGGGAGACATCAAAGCCCACTCCATGTCCCAGTTTTCCGTGGAATCCATGTGCTGACACAGGGAACGCCCCACGCGCCACTCCAGGAAGTTTTGGGAATGTTCCACTCCCCAAAAAAAAACCACCAGGAATTTTTCCTGGGGAAAAAAACCTGGGGAAAAAAAAGGTGTCCCCAGACTTCCTCCAGCTTCATCCACAGTGCTGATCCCAAAATATTCTGGAGTGTCCCCTTACATTCCCCTCTTTGTCCCAGTGTGTTTCCTCAGAATTCCAAGGAATCCCTGGGAGTGCTGTGGCATTGTCACCTGTGCAGCAGCTCCAAATTCCAGCCCTTTTCCATGGGAAAGCTGGGAATATTTCAAAGCAAGGATAAGATTCCAGATAAGAGCTGGCAGGACACGGAGGGGGAATAAAACAAATGGGAAAAAAAAAACCAAACAGGGAAAAAAAAACCAAACAAGGAGCAGATAAAGGGGAAAACCCTCGGAGAATTCCAAGGGATCAGAGCAGCAGGAACACTCCTCAAATCCTTCTCTCCTTCCTGATATTTTTTAGGGAGTTAAGGCACTTTTAATCCCTAAAAACCGACAGCTGGAAGGGGATTTTTTTTTGCAATTTTTTTTGTGTGTTTGCTCTTCCCAAAGGAGGAGAACCTACGTGGAGAAGGTGCCTTTCCCCCTGGGAAGGGAGGTGACCAAACCTCCAGTCTGCCCAGGAGACCTCCCTCCCTTCCCGAAGGGAATCCCCGCTCCCAAATCCCTCCGGGGACACCCGCAGCAGCTCAAAAGAAGCTCTGGAGTCAGCAGGAAGCGGGGTGGGACAGCGGGGAGCCCCGCGGAACCGGTCGGGGCGGCTCCCGCAGCCGGGACACCGGGAAAGGAGTTAAAAAATAACCGGGAAAGGGGGGGCAGAGCCGGCCGGGGGTGGGGACAGCGGCTGGAGCCACATTCCCGGGACAGGACCCCAATTTCTGGGGCTGGATCCACACCCTGACCGGGACAGGATCCCGTTCCTGGGACAGCACCCCCAGACCGGTTCGAGACCCAATTCCCAGGACTAGACCCCCCCATTACCGGGACAGAACCCCCCTTTTTAAGACAGGATCCCGTTCCTGGAGCAGCACCCCCAACCCGGTTCGGGATCCCACTCCAAAAACAGGACCCCCATTCCCAGATCTAGACCCCGTTCCCAAAACGGGACCCCCAGACGGGTTCGGGACCCCATTCCCAGAACTGGACCCCCCTTCCCAGAACCGGACCCCGTTCCTGGAGCAGCACCCCCAAACCGCTCCGGGATTCACCCCCAAACCCAGACCCCCCATCCCCAGCACAGAACCCCGTTCCCGGAGCAGCCCTCACCCCCCAACCCGGCCAGGCCTCCCCGCCCGGGGCTGCCCCCGCTCCCGTCCCGTCCCCGCCGCCAGCGCGGGCTGAGCCCCCCCTTTAACCGGGAGGGGGTCGGGGGTCAGAGCCCGAACAAAGGGGCGCGGGCGGGTCGGGGCTGGGGGCGGCAGGCGCGGCCCGGCCCCGCTCCCGGTGCACGTGGGGCGCGGTACCACGTGCGGGCAGCGGCGGCGGCCGCGCGGGGCCGGGCCCCGCCGGGACCGGGGGGGTCCCGCACACCGGGACCGGGGGAGGGGTCACACCGGGACACGGAGGGGACTCCCGACCCCCGCCCCCAGCCCCAAACAGCGCAGCGCAGCCCCTGAGGGGATCCCAGCCCGGGGGTCTCACAGCGGGGGCCGCTCAGGCCCGGCCGCTCCCCCCTCAGCGCTCCCCCCGCGCCACCCCCCCCCCTGCCCGCGGCCCGCACTCACGGTTGGCGATGTCCCCCCCCATCTTGTACTTGGTCACCACCAGGTCCTCGGCGATGGTGAGCTCGTTGGCCTCCTCCTCGCCCGACATGGTGGGAGCCCCGCCGAGCCCCCCGGAGCCCCCCGGGCCTGCTGGAGCCCCCCCCGCCCGGCGCTGAGGAGCCCCCGGGACCGCGAGCCGGAGGCGCGAGCAGGGCAGAGCGCGGGCTCCGCGCGGCGCACGCTGGGAACGCGAGTCCTGCCCGCCCCCCTGGACTACAACTACCGGCGGGCCCCGCGCGCAGAGCCCCGGACGGGGGCGTTCCGCTCGCCGCGGACTACAACTCCCGGCATGCAGCGCGGTTCTCGCGAGAGGAGGCGGGGGCGAGAGAACGGAAGCGGCGCGAGGGGGACTATGGGGGATGTAGGCGGATGAAGGGGCGGCTCTGGAATTTCGGCACCGGGACCGGTCCCTGCTGTCCCCGGACCACTGAACTCGCTCACCCGCCTCAGTGTCATGTTCCAAATCCCTCCGTACCCCCCCTCGGTGCTCCCTTCGACCCCCGGTCAAGCCCCCCCAGCACTGGGACCGGTCACTGCCCGGGGCTGTCGCTGTCCCTGGTTCACGGTCCCGATCCCCGGCTCGGTGTTGCCCCCACGACCCCCCAGTCCAGCCCCCCAAACCTCAGCCCCGACGCTTTTATTCAAATTCCTTTATTTTCACTCATCTCGCGCGACCCCCGGGGTCGGGGGCGATCCCTGAGCGAGGGATCCCCCTCCCCACAACCGGGGCAGCCCCCGAAAAACCGGGGGAAACACCCCAAAAAGGGATCCCGGGGGTCCCCCCTGACCTCAGGGGAGGGGGGACACCCCAAACCTTCACTCAGCAGGGAATGGGGAAACCTGAAAATGAGTCTGGGGTCCTTCAGAAATCCCGCCTGACCTCGTCTGTTGCTCTGGGCGGGGACCCCCGGCCCCCCCGGGGACCCTCCGGGGACCCCAGACCCCCCCAGGGATTTGGGGAGCACCTTCAGTGAGTGGGGGGAAGAAAGTAAAGATGGGAGGGGGATCCAGGGGGGATCCAGGGGGTCTCCACCGCCCCCTCCCCACCTCGGCATGCTCAGGCTCGGCTCCCCCCCACCCAAAACACCGGAGGGGGAGGGCACAGAAGCCCCCCCAAAAGAGCTGAGACCCCCAAACCCCCTCCCTAACCCCGCTGCAGCTCATCCCCCAAGGGTGGGGGCGGGATCCTTCATATCAACATGAACCCCCCGATTTTTGGGGGGTCCCATGGCGGGTGTTGGGGGGGGGGGTCCCCTACGTCCGCTGAGCATCGGCCTTGGCGAAGAGGCGGCTGTGCCAATAATCGGGATTATCGAAGGCGCAGTCCGAGGCTTCCAAACTCCGCAGGGGCTTCATGCCGGGGGCGGGGGGGCTGCGGCAGCCGGGGCAGCGCGGCCCCAGCACCGCCTCCATCTCCTCGTAGCCCTGCTCCTCCTCCGGGGGGGTCGCGGGGGGGTCCCCCGCCCTCATGTCGGTGTAGCCGTGGTGCCGGGGGGGCCTCTCGGTGCCCAGCGAGCGGCTGAGCCGCGGCTGTTTGTTCATGTATTCGTAATCCTCTTCTTCGTCCTCTTCGTCATCCTCGGCCTCGTCACCGTGCGCTGTCCCCCCCCGGTTTTGGGGTCCCCCCGGCTCGGAGCCCACCTCCATGTACTCGTAGCCCAGCTCTTCCAGCGAGGCCGGCCGGGGTTGGGGGGCTCGGGGGGCGCCCCCCGGCCGCCGGTTCATGTACTCGTACTCCTCCTCCTCCTCCTCCGGCGGCGAGCGCCCCGCGGGGTCCGTGTCTGCAGGGGAGGGGGCGTCAGACATTGGGGAGGGGGCGTCAGACATTGGGGAGGGGGTGTCACACAGCGGGGAGGGGCGTCACACAATGGGGAAGGGGTGTCACACATTGGGGAGGGGGGGTCACACATTGGGGAAGGGGGCGTCACACAGCGAGGAATTGGGGAGGGGGTCACACATTGGGGAAGGGGGGGGGGTCACACATTGGGGAGGGGGGTCACACATTGGGGAGGGGGTCACACATTGGGGAATTGGGTGGGGGGGTCACACATTGGGGGGAGGGGGCGTCACACATTGGGGAGGGGGTCACACATTGGGGAGGGGGTCACACATTGGGGAGGGGGTGTCACACATTGGGGAGGGGGCGTCACACAGCGGGGAGGGGGCGTCACACATTGGGGAAGGGGCGTCACACACGGGCCAGGATCCCCCCGAGCTCTCCCGGGGACCCCCGACCCTCGGTTTGGGGTTTGGGGGGGGGGCCTCAGCCCAGCCCGAAATCCTAAATAATTACCCCTGAATGATCCCCCACCCCAACCTGGACCCCCACCCCAAAAAACAGGGGATGGACCCTCCCTAGAGCCACAGAGACCCCCAAATCCTGCGGGACGGGACCCCCCCAGACCCGACCCAGTGGGAAAAGACCCCCCCATAAGGACCCCCATAAATGGGGGGGAGCCCCCAGACCCAATCCAGTGGGACAGAACCCCCCCTCCCCAAGACCCCCAAGGACGGGGGGAGCCCCAAAACCCAATTCAAAGTGATGGGACCCCCTTCCCCAAGACCCCCAAGGACGGGGAAAGCCCCCAGACTCGATTCAAAGGACAGGATCCCCCCCTCCCCAAGACCCCCAAGGACGGGGGAAGCCCCCAGACTCGATTCAAAGGATAGGATCCCCCCTCCCCAAGACCCCCACGAATGTTCAGACCCCCCCCAGCCCCCAGGCAGCGATCTGGGACCCCCGGCAGGACCCCCCCTCACCTCGGAGGGCGCAGTTGGGGGTGACGTAGCCGTTGGGGTCCTCCTCGCTGCCGTCGGAGCCGGGGGGCGGCGGGGGGAGGCTCTCCCGCTGGGACAGGTAGGCGCTGTCCCCCCGCGAGCGGAGGCTGCGGCAGAGGCTCCCGCCCAGGGACCCCCCCTCACCCAGCTCCAGCTCCGAGGCGGTGCCGCGACCCTCGGACGACTCCGACACCGTCCGGCCCGGGGACTCCTGCCGGCTGCGCCGGGGGGGCCGCGACCCCCCGCCCTGGGGACAGCGGGGGTCAGGGGGGCACCCCGAACCTGCCCCGGGACCCCAAACCTGCCTGGGACCCCAAATTTGTCACGGGACCCCAAATCTGCCTGGGACCCTCCAGCCCTGGGGACAGCAGGGGTCAGGGGGGCACCCCAAACCTGCCTGGGACCCCAAACCAACCCCGGGACCCCCCTGTCCTGGGGAGAGTGGGGGTTAAGGGAGCACCCCAAATCTGCTCTGGGACCCCCCACCCTGGGGACAGCGGGGGGCAGGGGGTACCCCAAATCTTCCCCGGGATCCCAAACCTCCCTGCGACCCCAAACCCGCCCCAGGACCCCAAATCTTCCCCGGGATCCCAAACCTTCCCCAGGACCCCAAACCTCCCCGGGACCCCAAATCTGCCCCAGGACCCCAAACCCGCCCCAGGACCCCAAATCTTCCCCGGGACCGCCTCCCGGGGGACACTGGGGGTCGGGGGTGACCCCAACGCTGCCACCTCCCCCCTCCCTGGGACCCCCCCCCCCCCAACCTGAGGGACCCCTGCAGACCCCTCCCCGCTTCCTGCCACTCCTCACGGCCACCCCTGTCACCCCTTTGTGTCCCCTCTCTGGCCCCCCAGAGCCCCCCCGAGCCCCCCAGAGCCCCCCAGAGCCCCCCCGAGCCCCCCCCGAGCCCCCCGACCCCCGGTACCTGTCGGGGGCAGCCCAGGCCCGGCTGGTTCATGGGGATGTACCCGGCGGGGGCGCTCAGCAGGCTCGGGCTCTGCGGGGACACGGGGACAGGGGGCCACGGGGTTGGCACCGCGGGGACACCGCGGGGACACCGCGGGGACACGGGGACACGGGGACACGGGGACAGGGGGACACGGGGCTGGCACTGCGGGGACATAACGGGGACACGGAGACTGGGGAGCTGGCACCACAGGGACACCGCGGGGACACCACGGGGACACCACGGGGACACGGGGACAGAGGGGCTGGCACCGCGGGGACACTGCGGTGACATGACGGGGACACGGAGAGAGGAGCTGGCACCACAGGGACACCGCGGGGACACCGCGGGGACAGGGCAGAGCTGGCACCACGAGGACACCGTGTCACATCCCGGGACTCTGTGCCCCCATCCTGTTCGGTGCCACCTCCCAGTCCCCACTGTCACACCCCGGGACCCCCGTGTCACCTCCCAGGACCCGGTGTCACCTCCCAGGACCTTGTGTCACCTCCCAGGCCCCCATGTGACACCCCAGAACCGTGTGTGACACCCCAGGACCGTGTGTGACACCCCAGGACGCTGCGTCACATCGCAGGACCCTGCCCCATGCCACACCCTGGGACCCCCGTGTCACTTCCCAGACCCCAAAGTCACTTCCCAGTCCCCCGTGTCACCTCCCAGACCCCCGTGTCACCCCCCAGGACACCTCCCCCGAGTCCCCCCGAGCCCCCCGAGCCCCCCGGGGGTCTCACCCGGGCGCAGCTGCCCCGCGGGCGCTGCGGGTACAGCCCCGGCGAGAGGCCGAAGGGCAGCTCCAGCTCCTCCTCCTCCTCCTCCTCCAGCTCCAGCGTCTCCACCTCGTCCAGCTCCTTGTCACTGAGGGTGGGGGGCTCGGCGGGGGGCGCGGCCCCGCTCTCCTGCTGGGGGGGGGTCCCGGGTCAGGACTGGGGGGTTCGGGGTTTGGGGGGCTCACCTTGATCACCAGGTATGGGAGGGGGGGGGTCCCGGGTCAGGATTTGGGGGGTTCGGGGGGTCTGGGGGGGACCTCACCTCGATCACCAGGGGGGTCCTGGGTCAGGTTTGGGGGGTCTGGGGGTGTCTGGAGGGGGTCTGGGGGGCCTCACTTGATCATCAGGTAGTTTGGGGAGGTCTGGGGGGGTTCGGGAGGATTTGGGGGCTCACCTTGATGACCAGGTAGCTCAGGGGGGTCTGGGAGGGTTCAGGGGGGTCTGGAGGGTCTGGGAGGATTTGGGGGTGTCTGGGGGGGCTCGGGAGGATTTGGGGGCTCACCTTGATGACCAGGTAGCGCGGCGGGTCCCGCGCCATGCGGGTGAACTCGTTGGCGAGCTCCTTGAAGGTGGGGCGGATGTTCTCATCGATCATCCAGCCTGGGGGGACACGGGGACACGGTCAGGGGGTGGGGACACGGCGGGGACACGGTCACGGGGGTGGGGACACGGTCACGGGATTGGGGATACGGTCAGGGGTTGGGGATACTGCAGGGACACGGTCACGGGGGTGGGGACACGGCAGGGACACGGTCACGGGGGTGGGGACACGGTCAGGACACAGCCTGGGACAGGGCTAGGACATGGCCCCGGGATTGGGGACACAGCAAGGACCTGGTCCTGGAGATGGTGACACGGCCAGGACCCCCCCTGGGGACGGGGACAGGGATGGACACAGGGACAGGAGCTGGCCCCGAGGACAGGGACGTGGGCAGGACCTTCCTGGGGCTGGGGACAGGAGCAGGAATGGGGACAGGGCTGGGGACAGGAATGGGGACAGGGCTGGGGACAGCAGCAGGGACCTGCCACAGGGCTGGGGACAGGAATGGGGACAGGGCTGGGGACAGGAATGGGGACAGGGCTGGGGACAGCAGCAGGGACCTGCCACAGGGCTGGGGACAGGAATGGGGACAGGGCCAGGACCCTCCAGCCAACAGGGACAGCTCTGGGGACAGCAGCAGGACGCGGCTTAGCGCTGGGGACAGGGCCGGGACCCTCCTGGGAATGGGGACATCCCTGGGGACAGCAGCAGGACCCCGCCCAGCCCTGGGGACAGCAGCAGGACCCCGCCCAGCCCTGGGGACCCCCCGGGACCCCCCGCCGCCCCCCACTCACATTTGACCATCACCATGTAGACGTCGATGGTGCAGATGTGCGGCTGCGAGAGGCGCTCGCCCTTCTCCAGCAGATCGGGCACCTCGGCCAGGCGGATCCCGGCGTAGGGCTCGGCCCCGAACGTCATCATCTCCCACAGCGTCACCCCTGGGGACAGGACAGTGACACCGGGACACGGGGGGACAGCGGGGACACGGGGGACACCGGGGACACGGGGGACACGGGGGACACGGGGGGACACGGGGGATCCCCGCGTAGGGCTCGGCCCCGAACGTCATCACCTCCCACAGCGTCACCCCTGGGGACGGGACAGTGACACCGGGACACGGGGGACACCGGGGAGGACACCGAGGGGGACACGGGAGGACAAGGGGGACACCAGGGGACACCGAGGGACACGGTGGGGACACGGGGGTACAGCAGGGGACACCGGGAGGGACACCGAGGGACACCGGGGGGACACCGGGGGACATCGAGAGACACCGGGGGACACCAGGGGTACACGGGGGACAACGGGGGACATCGAGAGACGCCGGGAGACCACGAGGGGACACCGAGGGACACGGGGGGACACTAGGGGGGACACGGGGGGACACGAGGGGACACCGGGTGGGCACGAGGGGACACTGGGGACAGCGGGAGGGACAAGGGGAACACCGGGGTACAGCGAGGGGACACCGCGGGGATACGGGGGACACCGAGGGGAACAAGGGGGACACTGGGGGACACCGAGAGAGACAAGAGGGACACCGAGGGACACCGAGGGACACAGAGGGGACACGGGGGACACGGGTCTGAGCTCACCGTAGCTCCAGACGTCGCTCTGGTGCGTGTACTTGCCGAAGTGGATGCTCTCCAGCGCCATCCACTTGATGGGGGTCTGCGGGAAAAGGGGCGGTGGGACACGGGGACAGCGCGGGGACAGCGCGGGGACACGGAGGGGACACGGAGGGGAGGGGACACGGCGGGGGGAGGACGGGGAGAATAGAGGGGGTGGGACTCGGGGGGTGGGGACAGAGGGGATGGGGACACCCCTGGGTGCTGGGGACACTGGGGATGGGATCTGGGGGGTCCTAGAGGTGACACAGAGGGGATGGGGACACCCCTGGGTGCTGGGGACACTGGGGATGGGATTTGGGGGGTCCTAGAGGTGACACAGAGGGGATGGGACATTCCTGGTTGCTGGGGACACTGGGGATGGGATTTGGGGGGTCCCAGGGGTGCAGAACAGGTGACCCAGGTGGCATTTAGGGGATGCCCCCACCTTGACCTCGTTGTAGAAATACTTTTTGTCATCGGGGTAGAGCAGGTCAGCGATCCCAAAATCGGCCACCTGCACCTGGCTGGGAGACTTGAGCAGAACGTTCCGGGCAGCCAGGTTCCTGTGCACCATGCGGTGCTCCTCCAGGTAGTACATCCCCTAAAAAATGGGATCCAGGTTGGGGTGCTGAGGTGATTTTTGGTATTTTCAGTATTTGTCATTTATTTATTTTGTGTATTTATTATATATATATATATTATATTGATCCAGGTAATACATCCCCTAAAAAAAATGGGGATCTGAGGGTGGGTTTTATCTTTTCTCTATTTGTTATTTATTTATTTGGTGTATTTATTTTATATATATATTCTGTTGATCCAGGTAATACATCCCCTAAAAAATGGGATCCAGGTTGGGGTGCACCTCCTCCAGGTAATCCATCCCTTAAAAATTTGGATTCAAATCGGGGTGCTTCTCCTCCAGGTAATACATCCCCTAAAAATGGGATCCAGATTGGGGTGCTTCTCCTCCAGGTAGTACATCCTCTAAAAAAAATTGGGGATCTGAGGGTGGGTTTTATCTTTTCTCTATTTGTTATTTATTTATTTTTGGGTTTTTGGTCTTTTCTGTATTTTTTTTCTGTATTATTTATTTTGTAAACTTTTTTATGTGTATATTATATGGATTCAGGTAGTACATCCCCCGAAAAAATGGGATCCAGCATTTCTAGGACTGAGAAAGACACTGACAGGAAACACCCCAAAAACCCTTCACTGTGTCTGAATTTCAATTTTTAAAAGAGAAAGGCACCAACAGGAAATGCCTCAAAACCCTTCCCCCTGTCGGATTCTCAGTTTTTAGGACCAGAGCAAGATCAGAGCAGGACACTCCCAAAAAACCCTTTACCATGTCTGACTCCCAATTTTTAGGACCTTGGCCACCCTCACTGACCTTGGCCACCTGAACTGACCTTGGCCACCGTCACTGACCTTGGCCACTGTCACTGACCTTGGCCACCCACACTGACCTTGGCCACCGTCACTGACCTTGGCCACCCTCACTGACCTTGGCCACCCACACTGACCTTGGCCACCGTCACTGACCTTGGCCACCAGCACTGACCTTGGCCACCCGCACTGACCTTGGCCACTGTCACTGACCTTGGCCACCCGCACTGACCTTGGCCACCCGCACTGACCTTGGCCACCTCACTGACCTTGGCCACTGTCACTGACCTTGGCCACTGGCACTGACCTTGGCCACTGGCACTGACCTTGGCCACCCTCTCTGACCTTGGCCACCCACACTGACCTTGGCCACTATCACTGACCTTGGCCACTGTCACTGACCTTGGCCACCGTCACTGACCTTGGCCACCGTCACTGACCTTGGCCACCTGCACGCACCAGTTGAGCAGCAGCTGCGGGCTGATGCTGCCGCGGTTCTTGCGCACGTACTCGAGCAGCGAGCCCAGCGGCAGCAGCTGCGTCACCAGCTGCAGCTGCGGGCCCGGGCAGATCCCCAGCAGCCGCACGATGTACGAGTGGTCCAGGCTGCCGATGGCCAGCATGTGCTGGGGGGGCACGGTCAGAACCCGGGGGGGCACGGGGAGTGTCCCCGGGTTCGGGGGGACACACCCAGAGCACCCCCAGAGCACCCCCGGGATCCAGGGGGACACACCCAGAACACCCCCGGGTTCGGGGGAACACACCCAGAGCACCCCCGGGATCCAGGGGGACACACCCAGAGCACCCCCAGGATTCAGGGGGACACACCCAGAGCACCCCCGGGTTCAGGGGGACACACCCAGAGCACCCTCAGGATTCAGGGGGACACCCTGAGCATCCCCAAACCCGCCCCCGGATCCAGAGGGACACACCCAGAACACCCCCGGGTTCGGGGGAACACACCCCGAGCATCCCCAAATCCACCCCCGGATCCAGGGACACACACATGGACACCCCCAAATCCACCCACAGCACCGGGGGGACACCCTGAGCATCCCCAAACCCACCCCCGGATCCAGGGGGACACACCCAGAGCACCCCCAGGATTCAGGGGGACACCCGGAGCACCCCCAAACCCGCCCCTGCATCCAGGGGGACACACCCGGAGCACCCCCAGAGCACCCCAGGATTCAGGAGGACACTCAGAGCACCCCCAGAGCGTCCCCAGAACACCCCCAAACCCATCCCTGGCTCCAGAAGGACACCCAGAGCACCCCCTGAACCCCACCCTGCCCCAGAGGGGACCCCCAGAGCACCCTCAGATCCAGGGGGACACTCAGAGCACCCCCAAACCCCAGGAGGACTCCTGGAACTCATCCTGAACCCCTCCTGTGGCCCCAGAGCACCCCAAATCCATTCCTCGCTCCCAGGGGAACCCCCAGAGCACCCCAGGGCACCCCCAGCCCCTTCCTGGCCCCAGAACTCCCCCAAACCACCCCCAGAGCCCCCCCAACCCAGCCCCTGGCCCCACAGGGATCCTGGAGCACCCCCAAAATTCCCTCAGACCCCCCCAGCCCAATGGGGACCCCAAAATTCCCGCAGACCCCCCGGCACTCACGTCGGTGACGGCGTGGAAGGATTGCTGCCCGCTCCAGTCCTGGATCACCTTGATGCTCACCGGGATCTTGATGGAATCCCCGTCCGGGATCCAGATACCCTGCGGGGATTTATGGGATGGGATGGGATCAGTGGGATCAGTGGGATCAGTGGGATGGGATCAATGGGATCAATGGGATGGGATGGGGTGGGATGGGATGGAATGGGACGGGATGGGATCAGTGAGATCAGTGGGATCAGTGGGATCAATTGGATGGGATCAATGAGATCAATTGGATGGGATCAATGGGATGGGATCAATGGGATGGGATTTGGGATGGGATGGGATTGATGGGAGAGGATGGCATCAGTGGAATGAGATCAATAGCATGGGATCAATGGGATCAGTGGAATAGGGTCAATGGGATGGGATCAATGAGATCACTGGAATGAGATTTGGAATGGGATCTATGGGATGGGATCAACAGGATGGGATTTGGGATGGGATCAGTGGGATCAATGGGATCAGTGGGATCAATGGGATGGGATTTAGGATGGGATTTGGGATGAGATCAATGGGATCAGTAGGATCTATGGGATAGGATCAGTGGGTTGAGATTTGGGATGGGATTTGGGATGGGATCAATGGGATCAGTGGGATCTATGGGATGGGATCAATGGGATGGGATTTGGGATGGGATCAGTGGGTTGGGATTTGGGATGGGATTTGGGATGGGATCAGTGGGTTGGGATTTGGGATGGGATCAGTGGGATGGCCCCCCAGCCCCTCCCCAACCCCCAAGCCCACCTTGTGCACGGTGCCGAAGACCCCCGAGCCCAGCACCTTGAGGCGCTTCAGCTCCGACTCCTTGAAGATCCGGGCCAGGACCTTGTTGGCTTTTTCACTGGGATCCAGCGGCTCCAGGCTCTGGGGGGACAGGGAACGGGAACGGGAACGGGAATGGGAATGGGAACGGGAATGGGAACAGGATAGGGACAGGGAATGGGAACGGGAATAGGGACAGGGAATGGGGACAGGGAATGGGGAATGGGAACGGGAATGGGAATGGGAACGGGAATGGGAACGGGAATAGGGACAGGGAATGGGGACAGGGAACGGGGGAATGGGAACGGGAATGGGAACGGGGACAGGGAATGGGGACAGGGAATGGGAACGGGAATGGGAATGGGGATGGGAATGGGAATGGGAACGGGAACAGGGACAGGGACAGGGACAGGGACAGGGACGGGGACAAAACAGGTTCAGAACAGAGATGGGGATGGAGCAGGATAAGAACAGGAACAGGGATGGGGACAGGAACGGACACAGGAATGGAGCAGGATGGAGACAAGGACGGGAAAGGGAATGGAAACAGGAACGGGGACAGTGAAAGAGAAAGGAACAGGGACATGGGCAGGGGTAGGGACAGGGATGGAACGGGAGCAGGGACAGGGACAGGAAAAGGGGACAGGGACGGGGACAGGGACAGCAGCACAGCAGGACAAGGATGAAGAGTGACTGGGATGGAAGCAGAGATGGAGAGGGGCGGGGACGGGGCTGGCCAGGGCCGGACACGGCTCCGGCCCGGCGGGACACAGGACCGGGCTGGCCCCGCCCCTCCCCTTCCCCGCCGTCCCGGGGCCGCTCCCGGTCCCTCCCGGTCCTTCCCGGTTCTCCTCCCGCTTTCTCCCGGTTTCTCCCGGTTCCCCTCCCGGTTCCTCCCGGTGGCGCTCCCTGTTTCTCCCGTCCCTCCCGGTTCCCCTCCCGGTTTCTCCCTGTCCCTCCCGGTTTCTCCCGGTCCTCCCGGTCCCTCCCGGTCCCGGCGCTGACCTCGCCCCGCTCCAGGTAGCGCCGCATCGCGCGTTTCTTCTGGATCTTCTTGCCGCGCCAGTAGAGCAGCGCCAGCAGCACCAGAGAGCACGAGAGGAAAACGGCCCCGACCACCATGACCGCGATCAGCGTCGGGGCGCGCCTGGAACGGGACCGGACCGGGACCGGACCGGGAACGGGATGGGAATGGGAACGGGAACGGGATGGGAATGGGAATGGGAACGGGATGGGAATGGGAACGGGACGGGAACGGGAACGGGGGCGGGAACGGGATGGGAACGGGAACGGGGGCGGGAACGGGAATGGGAACGGGATGGGAATGGGAACGGGATGGGAATGGGAACGGGAACGGGAACGGGAACGGGATGGGAATGGGAATGGGAATGGGAATGGGAATGGGAATGGGACGGGAACGGGAATGGGAATGGGAACGGGAACGGGAATGGGGGCAGGAACGGGATGGGAATGGGAACGGGAACGGGACCGGACCGGGACCGGACCGGGAACGGGATGGGAATGGGAATGGGAATGGGAACGGGATGGGAATGGGAATGGGAATGGGAATGGGAACGGGAACGGGACGGGAACGGGATGGGAATGGGAACGGGAACGGGGGCGGGAACGGGGGCGGGAACGGTAATGGGAACGGGATAGGAACGGAATGGGAACAGGAACAGGATGGGAACGGGAATGGGAACGGGAACAGGAATGAGACAGGAACGGGATGGGGACGAGAAAGGGACGGGGATGGGAACGGGGATGGGGACAGGGACAGAAACGGGACCGGACCGGGATGGGAACGGGATGGAAATGGGGATGGGACGGGACAGGATAGGGATGGGGACAAGGACGGGCACAGGGTTAGGGTCCCCGCAGCCCCTCGGGGTCCCTGTAGCCCTTCGGGATGTCCCCACACCCCCCGGGATGTCCCCACACCCCCCGGGATGTCCCCGCCCCCCCCGGGATGTCCCCGCACGCCCCGGGATGTCCCCACACCCCCCGGGATGTCCCCACACCCCCCGGATGTCCCCACACCCCCCGGGATGTCGCCTCCCCCGCGGTACCTGGACACGGGCAGGGGGTCCCCCAGGCAGTCCCGCAGCAGCGGCCCCACACAGCTGTGGGGAGGGACACGGGGGTCAGCGCGGGGGGGAGACCCCCCAATTTCACCGCAACTTGCGTCCCGCGGGGTCCCCAAAATGCCCCCAGTGATGCCCAGGACCCCCAACCTGCTCCCTAAAGAGATTTTGGGACCCCCACGCTGCCCGGGGCCCTTTCACCCTGCCCCAAATGATACCTCAGGACCCCCACCCTGCTCCCTAAAGAGATTTTGGGACCCCCACCCTGCCCTCCACGGGGTCCTGGGAACCTCCACCCTTATCCCAGTGGGGTCCTGAGCCCCCCACCCTCCCCGTAGCCCCCCACCCTGCCCCAAATGATGCCCCAGGACTCCCACCAGGCCCCCCATGATGCTCCAGGACCCCCACCCTGCTCCCCAAAGAGATTTTGGGACCCCCACCCTGCCCGGGACCCCCCCACCCTGCCCCAAGTGATGCCCCAGGACCCCCACCATGCTCCCTAAAGAGATTTTAGGACCCCCACCTTGCCCCTAAGGATGCCCCAAGACCCCTGCCCTGCCCCAAACGATGCCCCAGGACCCCCACCCTGCTCCCCAAAGGGATTTTGGGAACCCCCATCCTGTCCCCAGTGATTTCCCAGGACCCCCACCCTGCTCCCCAAAGACATTTTGGGACCCCCACCCTGCCCGGGACCCCCCCACCCTGCCCCAAACCATTCCCCAAGACCCCCACCCTGCTCCCCAAAGGGATTTTGGGACCCCCATCCTGTCCCCAGTGATTCCCCAGGACCCCCACCCTGCTCCCCAAAGACATTTTGGGACCCCGCCCGCCCCGGTGCCCCCGGTGCCCCCCGGTGCCCCCGCACCCCCGGGTGCAGTTCTCGTGGCAGGGCCGGCACTCGCGGCTCCCGTCCGGGTATTTGTAGATGGGGCCGCGCTCGCCCAGGACCCCGTCGGGACATCGCTCCACGCAGTGCGGCCCGTCGCGATAGTGAGCGCAGCGCGTGCAGGTGTCGGCGCCCTGTGGGGGGGGGTCGGGGGGGTGTGACAGGGCTGGGGACAGCGCGGGGACGGCGGGGGCGGCGCGGGGGGGCCGTACCGAGCCGTTGCAGGTGGCGCCGCCGTCGATGCGCTCGCACTCCGGGTGGCACTCGGAGCATTCCCCGTCCTGCGAGAACTCGCGCGGGTCCCTGCGGGCGGCGGGAGGGGTCACCGGGATCGCGACATGGCCGGGGGGGGGGGTCACCGGGATGGCGACATGGACGGGGGGGGGTCACCGGGATCGCGACATGGCCGGGGGGGGGGGGTCACCAGGATCGCGACATAGGGTCACCCTGACAGTGTCCACCCCACCCTGGGGTCCCTCTTTCAGTGTCCACCTCACCCTGGGACCCACCCCCCCGCCCACCCTGGGGCTGATCTCCCACCCCACGACCCCTCCCCAGTGCCCACCCAGGTGGCCTCCACATCCCCCGTGCCCCCCGTGACCCCGTGTCACTCCTTGTCCCCAATGTCCCCCGTGCCCCCCGTGCCCCCCGTGCCCCCGTGCCCGCTGACCCCTCGCTGAAGCGGCAGGTGGACACGCAGACCCCCCTCCGGCTGTAGTAGCGGCAGGACAGGCACTGCCCGGGCCCCGGCCCCCAGCAGCCCTCGGCCGAGCACAGCGGGTCACAAACCTTCCCCTCTTGCTCTGCGGGGACAGCGGGGTCACCGCGGGCTGGGGGTCACCCCCATGGGGTCAGGGTGGGGCTGGGGGTCACTCATGGGGTCAGGGTGGGGCTGGGGTCACCCATGGGGTCGGGGTGGGGGTCACCCATGGGGTCAGGGTGGGGCTGGGGGGTCCCCGGGCTCTCGGAGGGGTGGGGGAGCTCAGCACGGGCTCTGGGGCTGCCCGAGGGGTCCCAGAGGGTCCCACACCCCCTCCCTGGTGGGACAGATTGGATGGGGGAGGGTCTCAGTGCAGGATCTGGGGGTCCCGGTGTCCCCCTCCCCATGGGACGAACAGTGGGGATATCTCGAGGGCTCCATTTGTCTCCGTGTCTCCCTCCCTTTGGAACGCCCCGCGCCCCCTCTGATGGGTCTGGGGGCGCCCAGGAGGTCCCGGGGGGGGGGTCCCACGCCCCCTCCCTGCGGCAAGGACGAGGGTTCAGTGTGGGGTCTGGGGGTCCCCGTGTCCCCCTCCCCATGGGACAGACAGAGGGGTCCCTGTCCCGGTGAACCCTCCCCATAGGACGGACGGGGGGGTCTCAGTGGGGTCTGGGGGCGCCCAGCAGGTCCCTAGGGGTCCCACGCCCCCTCCCCATAGGACAGACGGAGGGGTCTCAGTGCTGGATCTGGGGGTCCCGGTGAACCCTCCCCATAGGACAGACGGGGAAGCTCAGTGTGGGGTCTGGGGGTCCCGGTGTCCCCTCCCCATGGGACGGACGGGGGGGTCTCAGTGGGGTCTGGGGGCGCCCAGCAGGCGCCGGGGGGTCCCGCGCCCCCTCCCCAGCCCTGCCCACGCACGGCACTTGCTGCGGGGCCGGTTGTTGCGGATGTCGAGGTCGGCGCGGCTGCGGCTGAGGCGCGCCCAGTGCACGGTGTGCAGGAAGCAGAGCCGCCGGTTCTCCGTGATGTACACGCGGCCCGCGCTCACCTCCCGCAGCGAGCGCAGCCCCAGCGACGTCACGTTCTCGTTCTTCATGATCAGCAGCGAGAAACCGCGGCTGGGGGGGGAAAGGGGAGTTCGGGGAGCCGGGGGGGCTCCGGGAGTGAGGGGGTGCTCTGGGGGCCGGGAATGTTCCGGGAATTGGGATGCTCCGGGAGCCGGGGGGGCTCCGGGAGTGAGGGGGGTGCTCCAGGAGCTGGGGGTGCTCCGGGAATTGCGGGGTGCTCTGGGGGTGCTCAGGAAGCCAGGAAATCCTCCGGGAATCGGGGATGCTCCGGGAATTGGGATGCTCAGGGAGCCCGGGGAGCTCCAGGAGCTGGGGGTGCTCTGGGAATCGGGGGTGCTCTGGGGGTGCTCAGGAAGCCAGGAAATCCTCCGGGAATTGGGGATGCTCCGGGAGTGAGGGGATGCTCCGGGAGCTGGGAATGCTCTGGAAGCCGGGGAATGTTCCGGGAATTGGGATGCTCCGGGAGCTGCTCCGGGAGCCGGGGGTGCTCTGGTGGTGGTCAGGGAGCCAGGAAATCCTCCGGGAATCGGGGATGCTCCGGGAATTTGGATGCTCTGGGAGCTGGGGGCGCTCCGGGAGTCGGAGAATGAACCCAGAGTGAGGGGATGCTCCGGGAGCCCGGAGCTGCTCCTGGAACCGGGAGATGCTCCGGGAACCAGGGAATGCTCCGGGAGCTGCTCCGGAAGCGAGGGATGAACCGGGAACCAAAGGATGAACCGGGACCGGGGGGATGCCCCGAGAAGGAAAGGACCCTCCCAGATACTCCAGGAGCTGCTCCGGGAGCCGGGAAATGTTCTGGGATTGAGGAGATGCTCCGGGAGGGAGGGAGGGGATCCAGGGACAAGGACACGGGGACGGGGAGCGCCGGGATGAGCGGGATCCAGGGATGGAGGGATGCGGGATTGGGGAAAATGGAATTCAGGGATTGGGGAAAACCGGGAATTCGGGAATTGGGGAAAAAGGGGAGTTCAGGAATTTGGGGAAATGGGCAATTCGGGAATTGGGGAAAACAGGGAATTCAAGGAGCAGGGAAAACGGAATTCAGGGATTGGGGAAAACGGAGAATTCGGGAATTGGGGAAAACCGGGAATTCAGGGATCGGGGATGTCGGGGGAGGCAGGAATTAGGGAAAACGGGGAATTCAGGGATTTGGGAAAACGGGAAGTTCAGGAATTGGGGAAAACAGGGAATTCGGCAACTGGGGAAAACGGGGAGTTCAGGAATTAGGGAAAACGGGGAATTCAGGGGCCGGGGATGCCGGGGAGGGTCCCGGGACACGCGCCGGGGGCTCCTCACTTGTAGAGGCTCCGTCCCCCGATGGTCTCGAGGTTGGAGAAGACGCTGAAGTTGTGCATGTGCTTGGGCCAGGACTGGATGTTGAGGTACCCTGCGGGGACAGCGCGGGCTCAGCGCGGCCCCGGGGGTCCGGGGGGGCTCCAGGGGGGTCCCGGGGGGGCTCCAGGGGGGTCTCAGCCCCTCCTCACCCGTGATCTCCCGCACGGTCCGGAACACGTTCAGCTTCTCCGGGTCCAGCGCCGAGATGTTCCGCCAGGGGTCCCTGTGGGGCCGGAGCGGTCAGCGGGGCTGGGCCGGGGTCTGCACCCCCCAAATCCCCCCTGAACCCCCCCCAATCCCATCCCTGAACCCCCTAAATCACACCTCTGAACCCCCCAAATCCCCACACCTGAACCCCCCCAAACCCCTCCCCCTGAACCCCCCAAATCACTCCTGAACCCCCTAAATCCCCCCTGAACCCTCCAAACCCCTCCCCCGAACCCCCCAAATCCCCCCCTGAACCCCCCAAACCCCTCTGAACCCCCCAAATCCCACCCCTGAACCTCCAAATCACCCCTGAACCCCCCAAACCCCTCCCCCGAACCCCCCCAACCCCCCCACGAACCCCCAAACCCCCCCGAACCCCAGTCCCGCCCCTCACCCCTCCAGGCCGGTGATGAGGAAGTCGAGGTTGCCCAGGATCTTGGTGCAGTTGACGAAGGTGTCGATGTTGCTGGAATCCACCGTCTGGTACTTGCTGCCGGCTCCGGTGCCCTCGCAGGCTGTGGGGGGCGGGCAGGGGGTTCGGGGGGGGGTCCCAGGACACCCGCAGCCCCCCCAGGACACCCCCGGGCCGCACCTTTGGGGCACAGCCCCGCGCAGGGCTCGCAGATCTTCAGCCCGTTCTTCTCCACTTCCATCTTGTCGTTGGGGCAGGCGCGCACGCACGAGCTCTGATCCACCACGAAATTATCTGCGGGACACCCCCGGGGTCACCTCCAGCCGCCCCAAATCCCCCCCCGGAGCCCCCCAGAACCCCCCAGGTCCCGACTCACGGGGGCACTCCCGCACGCAGACCCCCCCGTACTGGTACTTGGTGTCGGGGTTGGGCTCCAGCTGGAAGGTGAGCTTGTTGTAGATGAGCGGCTGCGGGCACAGCGGGACGCACGAGCCGCTGTCGTTGAAGTGGCGGCAGGCCTGGGGACGGACGGACAGATGGACATGGGGATGGACAGATGGACATGGGGATGGACACAGGGATTCACGGAGGGACAGACAGAAGCATGGATGGACAGATGGACACAGCCATGGGCACAGCGGGACGCAGGAGCCGCTGTCGTTGAAGTGGCGGCAGGCCTGGGGACGGACAGATGGACAAATGGACATGGGGATGGACATGGGGATGGACAGATGGACATGGGATGGACAGATGGACATGGGATGGACACAGCCATGGGCACAGCGGGATGCAGGAGCCGCTGTCGTTGAAGTGGCGGCAGGCCTGGGGACAGATGGAGAAATGGACATGGGGATGGACATGGGGATGGACAGATGGACATGGGATGGACAGATGGACAGATGGACATGGGGATGGACACAGGGATGGACACAGGGATGGACACAGCCATGGGCACAGCGGGACGCACGAGCCGCTGTCGTTGAAGTGGCGGCAGGCCTGGGGACGGACGGACAGATGGACATGGGATGGACAGATGGACATGGGGATGGACACGGGGATGGATGGAGGGACAGACAGAAGCATGGATGGACAGATGGACACAGCCATGGGCACAGCGGGACGCACGAGCCGCTGTCGTTGAAGTGGCGGCAGGCCTGGGGACAGATGGACAGATGGACAGATGGACAGATGGACAAATGGACATGGGGATGGACAGATGGACATGGGATGGACAGATGGACAGATGGACATGGGGACGGACACAGGGATGGGTGGAGGGACAGACAGAAGCATGGATGGACAGATGGACACAGGGATGGACACAGCGGGACGCACGAGCCGCTGTCGTTGAAGTGGCGGCAGGCCTGGGGACGGACGGACAGATGGACATGGGACGGACAGATGGACAGATGGACATGGGGATGGACACAGGGATTCATGGAGGGACAGACAGAAGCATGGATGGACAGATGGACACAGCCATGGGCACAGCGGGATACAGGAGCCGCTGTCGTTGAAGTGGCGGCAGGCCTGGGGACGGACAGATGGACATGGGGTGGACAGATGGACATGGGATGGGCAGATGGACAGATGGACAGATGGACATGGGATGGACACAGGGATGGACATGGGGATGGACACAGGGATGGATGGAGGGACAGACAGACGCATGGATGGACAGATGGACAGATGGATATGGATGGATGGACAGACACATGGATGGATGGATGGATGGACGGATGGATGGATGGATGGATGGACGGACGGACACATGGATGGATGGATGGATGGATGGATGGACGGACGGACACATGGATGGATGGATGGATGGATGGATGGATGGATGGATGGATGGATGGATGGACAGACACATGGATGGATGGATGGATGTACGGATGGATGGATGGATGGATGGATGGATGGATGGATGGATGGATGGACGGACACAGCGGTGGACGGTTGGGCACACAGTCGCACGGACACACGGACAGGTGAACACAGGGGCGGACAGCCAGCCAGCCAGACACACAGCCAGCCAGCCGGACAGACAGACGGACACACGGACAGCCGCACGTACGAAGCAGTGCGTGCGCAGGGGCCCGGTGCAGCCGCCCGCGCACTCCTCGTGGCAGCACTCGTTGGGCGCGCGGCCGAAGCAGCGCCCGTTGCACTGCGGGGCGCAGATGGTCTTGGTCACTGCGGGGACAGGGGGGTCGGGGGGTCAGGGGGTCATCGGGGGTCACCGGGGGTCACCGGGGGGGCTGGCCCACCCCCAACCCCCCCCCCCCGAGCCCCGTACCCACATTTCTGGCAATCCTCAGGGCCCGGCCCCCAGCAGTGACCGCCGCAGCTCTCGTGGCACGGGGCACCTGTGGGACAGCACGGGGGTCACCCCAGAGGGACCCCAAAAACAGGGGGGAACCCCAGAGGGACCCCAAAAACGGGGGGGAACCCCAGAGGGACCCCAAACACGGGGGGTCACCCCAGAGGGACCCCAAAAACACGGGGGAACCCCAGAGGGACCCCAAAAACAGGGGAAACCCCAGAGGGACCCCAAAAACAGGGGGTCACCCCAGAGGGACCCCAAAAACGGGGGGAACTCCAAAGGGACCCAAACACAGGGGAGACCCCAAACCCAGAAGTGGCCCCAAACCCAGGGACTACCTCAAGCCCAAGGTGACCCCCATAGGGACCCCAAAACCAGGGTGACCCCAAAGCCACCCCAAACTCAGAGGAGTCCTCAAACCCAGGGTGACCCCAAAGGAACCCCAAAAGCAGGGTTCACTCCAAACCCAGGGGTCACCTCAAACCAAGTGGTCACCCCAAAGTGACCCCAAACCCAAGGGTGACTCCGAAGTGACTCCAAACCCAGGAGTGACCCCAAAAACAGGGTTCACCCTAAACTCGGGTCAGCTCAAAACCAGGGGTCAACCCCAAAGTGACCCCGAACCCAGGAGTGACCCCAAAGCCCCACTGTCCCCACGCACAGCCCTGTCCCTGTCCCTTTCCCCCATCCCCGTCCCCACGCACAGCCGTGCCCGTTGTCCCTCACGAGCGGCTCCAGCCGCGTGTCCCTCATGATGTCCCTCCACTCCACCGTGTCCACGTGGCACAGCTGCGCGTTCTTCTCGATGTACACCCCCCCCGCCAGGATCTCTGCGCGACAGGGGGTCACAGGGGTGACGAGGGGGGACAGCCCGCCACGTCCCCAGCTCCCCGCGATGTCCCCACCCCGCCATGTCCCCACCCCGCGGTGTTCCCTCTCCACCATGTCCCCAAGTCCCACACGATGTCCCCAGCTCCCCATGCTGTCCCCTCCCCATGGTGTCCCCACCCGTGCTGTCCTCCCCGTGCTGTCCCTGCGTCCCCCCGTGTCACCCTTGTGTCCCCCCCATGTCCCCCCGTGTCCCCATATCCTCCCGTGTCCCCATGTCCCCCGTGTTCCCCTGTGCTGTCCCTGTGTCCCCAACGTGTCCCCGTGTTCCCCCCGTCCCTCTGTGTCCCCGTGTCCTCCCCTGTCCCCATGGCCCCCGCGTTCTCCTGTGTCCCTCCCGTGCTGTCCCTGTGTCCCCACCGTGTCCCCACCGTGTCCCCGTGTTTCCCCCGTGTCCCCTCGAGCTGTCCCCTCTCCCGTGTCCCCGTGTCTCCTTGTCTCCCCCGTGCTCTCCCTGTCCCCTCCCGGTGTCCTCCCCGTGTCCCCGTGTCCCCCCTGTCCTCACATGTCCTCCCCATCCCCTCCATGTCCCCCCGTGTCCCTGTGTCCCCCATGTCCCCGTGTCCCCGTGTCCCGCTGTCCCCCCATGTCCTCCCCATCCCCTCCATGTCCCCCCGTGTCCCGCTGTCCCGCTGCCCCCCCCGTGTCCCTGTCCCCATGTCCCCATGTCCCCTGTCCCCCCCTGTCCCCTGTCCCGTGTCCCCGTGTCCCCGTGTCCCCCTGTCCCCCCATGTCCCCGTGTCCCCCTGTCCCATGTCCCCGTGTCCCCCTGTCCCGTGTCCCCGTGTCCTCGTGTCCCTGTCCCCTGTCCCATGTCCCCCTGTCCCGTGTCCCCTGTCCCACTGTCCCCCTGTCCCCGTGTCCCCGTGGCGCACCCGTGAGCTGGTTGAGCCGCAGCTGCCGCAGCGCTTGGGTGTTGTTGGGGTTGTAGTTGAGCAGCACGAAGAGCGCGAAGCGATCCTCGTAGAACTGCGTGCCGCGGATGACGCGCAGGTTCTGCAGCGGCAGCGCCGCGAACACGTTCATGGCGATCAGGATGTAGCCGGTGACCTCGCGGATGGTCTGCGGGGACCGGGGACAGGGGCTGGCCACGGGCACGGGGACAGGTGGCCAGGTCACCTCCGAACCGGGCACTGGGCTGGCCACGGGCACGGGGACAGGGTGGCCAGGTCACCTCCGAACCGGGCACTGGGCTGGCCACGGGCACGGGGACAGGTGACCAGGTCACCTCCGAACCGGGCATGTCCCCCCCTGGCTGGCCACGGTGGCCAGGTCACCTCTGAACCGGGCACTGGGGCTGGCCACAAACACGGGGACAGGGTGGCCAGGTCACCTCCCAGCTGGGCATGTCCCCCCCCAGCTGGTCATGGTCACCATGTCACCTCCAAACTGCCATGTCCTCCCCTGGCTCACTGCAGCACTGTCCCCTCTGTGGTCCCTGTCCCCTCTGTGGTCCCCGTCCCCCCTCAGTGGCCCCCCGTGGGTCACCTGGAGGAAGGAGAGGTCCTGGCTGTGGTCGATGAGGACGATCTCCAGGTTGCCCATGACGATCTCGCAGTTGTTGTACATCTTGTGCAGGGTCTGGTACTGGTGCTGCGCGTCCCCGGTCACGCTCAGCCCGTTCAGCGTCCCCGCGCACACTGCGGGCAGCGAGGGTCACCGGGGCCACCGGGGCCACCACGGCTACCGGGGCCACCAGGGCCACTGGGGCCACCATGGCCACCAGGGGTATCACAGACAGCAGGGCCACCAGGGCCATCACAACCACCACAGCCACCAGAGCCACCAGAGCCACCAGAGCCACCAGAGCCACCAGGGCCACCACAGCCATCACAGACAGCAGGGCCACCAGGGCCACCCCTGCGTGGCCACAGCACCTCCTGCACGGTCACTGCAGTGTCTCCTCCCAGCTGGCCCTGTCCTGCACATGGTGGCCGCGCTCATGACCCCTCAAAGACGGCTCTGTCACCCCTTCAACGGCCATGTCCCCACCTCAATGTCCCTGTCCCCTCCATGGTGGCCCTGTCCCCTCCACGGTGGCCCTGTCCCCTCCACGGTGTCCAGGTTATGGCAGTGCCCCCACGATGTCCCTGTCCTTTCCACGATGTCCTCGTCGCCTCCACGCCACCCTGCCCACGGTGTCCGTGTCCCCCACCGCTCCCCACCGCCCCCAGCGCTGTCCCCGCCCCGGGTCCTGCCCCGTCCCGTCCCCTCCGGTCCCTCCCCTCCCTCGCGGTGCCCGAACCGGCCGGGCGAGCCTTGCGCAAGGCGGGCGCCTCGGGCTCGGCCCCCCCGCCCCGCCACGCCCGCCCGGACTTCGGCCCCGCCGCCGCCCCAGGGCCGGGCCCGGGACACCCCCGGTCCGGGGGCGCGGGGTCCCGCGGGGGCGCGGGGCTCGGTGTCCCCCCCGCCCCGCTCTGTCCGTGGGCGCACAGAACCCCCTTTGTGCGCGGGGCCCCCTCCCCGGCCCCGCACAAAGCCGCGATTGTGGCGGGCGGGATTGAGGGGGGGGGTCTGAGCCCCCCAAACCGGGACCCCCGGGGGCACCGAGGGGTGCGGGGCCCCCCCAGACTCGCAGACGTGACTCAGGCCCCGGCGCGGGGGGGGCTGCGGTCAAAGGCGGCTTTGTGCGAACCGGGACCCTCCGGGGGCGGCGGCGGAGCTCGGGGCACGCACGGGCCGGGCCCCCCCGCCCCGGCCGGGCTATTTGAGCAGGGAAGGGGCTAAAAAAAGGTCCCAGCTGCGATGGCAGCGGCACGGGGAGGGAGGGGGGGCCGGAACAGGGGGTGTGCGACCCCCATGGAACCCCCCGGAGTGCTGGGGGCAGCGCCCACCCGCTGCTCCCGGATCACCGGGGGAATCATTAACGGGGAATCATTAACGAGGGTCCCACGGGGGGATTTTGGGCGGTGCACCTGCCCGGGGTGGGGGTGGGTGGGGGGCGATGCTGGGGGTCCCCCCCGCATTCCCCGGGCGCCGCGGCGGCGGCGGGACCGGCGTAATCAGCGCGGGGCCCCGCTGGCAGCTCCGGCACGTCCCCGCTATCAGCCGCGTGCCACCGCGGCCCCCGCCGCCAGGAATAGCACCGGGGAACCGGGGGGGGCACCGGGAGGGGCTCGGAGCGACCTCCTGCCCTCGGCCCCCGGCACAAAGGGGGCTGTGTGCGCCGGGCCCCGGTCCCGAACAAAGGGGGCTCTCAGAGACGGGGATTTGGGGGTGCAGCGTTAGGGCCGCTCCCCTCGCTGTCCCCAAGGTGTCCCTGAGACCCCCGAGGTGTCCCCGAGCCCCCCCAGATGTCCCCGAGCCCCCCCAGATGCCTCTCCCGCCGGGGGATCCGCAGCCCGTGGGTGGCACCCGAGGCGTCGCCGGTGGCACATGGAGCGAGGGGACACAGCCAGGGGTCCCCCCGTGTGTGCCCCCCACCCCGGGCACCCCCCAGGTACCCCCGGGCACCGGCGGCGTTTTTGGGGTGACGCCGGCCCCACCTGCGCGTCCAGCCCTCGGTGTTTTTCCTTTGGGGATTGAAAAACAACTCCCGGGCGGCCGCGGCCCTTCCGGGGTGCCGGGGGTGCGGCGCGGGCAGGGCCGGGAACCCGCCGGGGGTCCCCCCTGAAGGATCCCCCCCGGCCCCCTCGGGGGTCGCGCCCGGATCCCAAAGGCATCGCCGGGACCCGGCCCCGCAGCCTAAAATTAGCCCGGGCAGCTGCGGGGCCGCAGGTGCCGAGCGCGGGAGGGGGAACCGGGAGCGGGACAGAACCGGGGAGGGGGTACTGAGAACGGGACCGGGCCAGGGAGGGAGCACCGAGCCCCGGGATTGACCCCCGGGAATGAACACCGAGCGTGGGACCGACCCCCGAGACGCCACCGAGTCCCGGAAAATGGCACCGAACCCGGCACCGAGCCCGCGAGGGGTCACCGAGCCCCAGCCCCGCCCGAGCCGCAGTCCCGGGGGGGTTTCGGTGCCGGTCCCGGCGATCCCGGAGCCGTGGGGTTCCCTCCGGGACAGCGCCGGGGGAACCCGGGACGCCCCCACGGGCGAGAATTGCCGGGATAGGACCCGGGTCCGGTACCGGCGGAACCGGGACAGCGGCACCGCCGGGACCCGGAGCGCTCCCGCGGTCGCCGCCCCTCCCGGGACCCCCGCGCGTTCCGGTGTTTCCTCGTTTCCCCTTTTCCCGGTCCCGCGGCGCAGCCCCGGTTCCGCCGGTGCCGGTGCCGGTGCTCACCTGCCTGCGCGGAGCCGGGCGCGGGGGCGCGGAGCAGCAGCGGCAGCAGCAGCAGCAGCGCCCGGGGCCGCTCCCGGTGCCGGTGCGGCTCCATCGCGGCTCCCCGGTAGCGGCGGAGCGGAGCGTGCCCGGGAATGCACCTGGCGCGGGGCCGCGGGGCGGGCGGGGCCGGGCGGGGCAGCGCCGGGGATTTGGGGGGGGGGACACCCCGCTTCCCTCCCCGCCCCGCCCCGGGACCCGCCCGCCGCGCCCGGGGCGGTGGCACCGGGACCGTCCGCCCCCACCGGGCCCCGGGAGGTGTCTCCAGCCCGGTTCGGATCCCCTCAACCTGGTCCGGACCCCTCAGCCAGGTACGGACCCCTTTAGCCCGGTTCGGATCCCCTAAACCCAGTCCGGACCCCATAGCCCGGTTCATCCCCCCCCAGCCCACTTCGGCCCCTCCCGGCCCGGTCCGGACTTCCCCAGCCCGGTCCGTATCCCCTAAACCCAGTCCCGACCCCCTCAGCCCGGCCCGGACCCCATAGCCCGGTTCGGCCCCTCCCGGCCCGGTTCGGCCCCTCCCGGCCCGGTTCGGATCCCCTCAACCCGGTCCGGATCCCCTAAACCAGTTTCCACCCGCCCCCCCCCCAGCCCGATCCGGACCCCCCGGCCCGGTTCGGTCCCCCCGGACCAGTTCTCCCCCCCAGCCCCGTTCACAGCCCCGGCCCCACGAGACCCCCCCCAAAAAAAGCGGATGGGGGGGTTGGGGACAATTGAAGCCCCTCCCAAAATAGAGGGAGGGGTCGGGCCCCACTGCTGCCCCCGCCCCAAAACGGGGGGTCTGACCCCATCCCGACCCCCCAGGTCGGAGCAGCTCCCGGCCCTGGGGAAGATTTGGGGACCCCGACCCCCCCCGGGACAAGGTCTGGGCTCAGGGGAGGGGTCGGGGCACCCCCAGATCCCAGGGGGGGTTGGGGATCAGAGCAGCCCCCCCAGGTGTCCCCAAAAACCCCCAGGGGGCAGAGCCCCCCATTTCCTCCCCCCCAGGATGGGCAGCAGCCCCCAGAGCCCCCCAAAACAAGGGGGGTGGGAGCCCCTCAGGAAACCCCCCCCCCCCCAAATTCCTAAATCCCCCCAAAAAGCACAGAGCAGGATCAGGGCACCCCAAATCCCCCAAAACCACGGAACCAGGCTTGGAGCAGCCCCCCACCCAAGGTATGGGGTGACCCCAGATCCCCCCATAATGAGGGGGTGAGACCCCCTTAGACACCCCCCCCCCCAAAAAAAAAAAATCCCCCAAAACACGGAGCTCTGGACAAATCCTTTATTGACTCTGCACTGGGGGTCCTGCCCGGGGCCGGGGTCTCCTCACATGGGCTTGGGGGGCGGGCGGGGGGCGGCTCCCTGCAGAGAGAAACAAAGTCAGGGGTGCTGGGGGGGCACAGACCCCTGGAACCCCCCCCAGACCCCTCCAGGCAGCTCCTGGACACCTGAGGACCCCCCCAAAATGCCCTGGGGCCCCCTGGAGACCCCTCCAGACCCCTTAGGGACCCTCCAGATACTCCTGGGACTCCTTAAAGAGCCCCCCAGACCCCTTAGGAACCCCCCCCCACTCCTCCAAGACCCCCCAGACCCCTTTAGGGACCCCTCCAGCCCCCCAGGAGCGCCCCCAGCCTCATGACACGGCAGAAGAGGGGTGGGGGGGATGCAGTCCCTGTGGGACCTTTCCAGGATCTCCCCCTGAAGACCCCTGAGAACCCCCCCAGGGACCCCCAGACACCCCTGGGACCCCTTGGAGACACCCCAGACCCCTTGGAGACCCTCCAGACCCCTTAGGGACCCCCCTAAACACCCCTGGGACCCCTTGGAGACTCCTGCAGACACTCCTGGGATCCCCCGGACACACTGGAGACCCCTCAAGACCCCTCCCAAACACCCCTGGGACCCCCCCAGACCCCTTAGGGACCCCCCTAAACACCCCTGGGACACCTTAGGGAGCCCCCTAAACACCCCTGCGACTCCTTGAAAACTCCTCTAGAACCATTAGGGACGCCCCAGACCCCCCCCAGACTCGTGGTGGGGTGGAAACTGGGAAAGGGGGGTGCAGTCCCTGTGGGACCCTTCCAAGATCTCCCCCTATAGACCCCTGAGGACCCTTCCAAGGACCCCCAGACACCCCTTGGAGACCCCCCCAGCCCCTTAGAGACCCCCCCAGGAGCACCCCCAGCCTCATGACACGGCAGAAGAGGGGTGGGGGGGGATGCAGTCCCTGTGGGACCCTTCCCGGATCTCCCCCTGAAGACCCCTGAGGACACCCCCAGGAACCCCCAGACACCCTTGGAGACCCTCCAGACCCCTTAGGACCCCCCTAAACACCTCTGGGACCCCCCAGGACCCCCCAGACTCACGGCGGGGCGGGGGGGGTGATGCAGTCCCTGCAGGACCCTTCCAAAATCTCCCTCTATAGACCCCTGAGGACTCCTCCAAGGACCCCCAGACACCCCTTGGAGACCCCCCAGCCCCTCAGGGACCCCCCCAGGGCCCCCCCAGACTCACGGCGGGGCGGAAGCGGGGCGGGGGCGTGCGGTCCTTGCGCGCCTCGCGCGAGCGGTTCCGAACCACCTTGCTGTGGATGGCACAGCTGACACAGTAATGGAGCTTCACGTACAGCTTGGGCAGGACGTAGGCTGGGAGGGGAAAACGGGGTGAGGGACCCCAAAAACACACCCAGAGACCCCAAAAACACACCCAGAAACACCCAGGGATCCCAGAAACACCCCTAAAACTACCCCAGGAACCCCTAAAACACATCCAGAGCAGTAATGGAGCTTCATGTACAGCTCGGGCAGGACGTAGGCTGGGAGGGGAAAACGGGGTGAGGGACCCCAAAAACACACTCAGAGACCCCAAAAACACACCCAGAAACACCCAGGGATCCCAGAAACACACACAGAAACACCCCCAGGGCAGTAACAGAGCTTCACGTACAGCTTGGGCAGGACGTAGGCTGGGAGGGGAAAACGGGGTGAGGGACCCCAAAAACAGCCCCTGGGACCCCAAAAACACACCCAGAAACACCCAGGGATCCCAGAAACACACACAGAAACACCCAGGGATCCCAGAAACACCCCTAAAACTACCCCAGGAACCCCTAAAACACAGGGCAGTAACAGAGCTTCACGTACAGCTTGGGCAGGACGTAGGCTGGGAGGGGAAAACGGGGTGAGTGACCCCAAAAACACACCCAAGGACCCCAAAAACACACCCAGAAACACCCAGGGATCCCAGAAACACCCCTATAACCACCCCAGGAACCCCTAAAACACAGGGCAGTAACAGAGCTTCATGTACAGCTTGGGCAGGACGTAGGCTGGGAGGGGAAATGGGGTGAGTGACCCCAAAAATACACCCTGGGACCCCAAAAATACACCCAGAAACACCCAGGGACCCCAAAAACACACCCAGTGATCCCAAAAACACACCCAGTGGGACAATTCTGGGGGTGACAATTGGGTCATTTTGGGGTGACAGAGTGAGCAGGGTCAGATTTTTTGGAGGGTCAAGGGGAGCTATTTTGGGGGTGACAGAAAGACCATTTTGGGGGGACACTGGGGCTGTTTTTGGGGGGACAGAGAGGCTATTTTGGGGACACACCAGAGCTATTTTAGGGGGAACAATGGGGCTATTTTGGGAGGGACAACAGGGTTATTTTGGGGGGAGACACCAGGACCATTTTTGGGGTGACAGAGAGGCTATTTTGGGGTGGACAGAGAGGTTATTTTGGGGGGACACCAGGACTATTTTGGGGGGAACAAGACTGTTTAGGGGAGATACCAGGACTATTCTGGGGGGACATCAAGGCTATTTTTGGGGTGACAGGCTATTTTGAGGGTACAATGGGGTATTTTGGGTGCAATAAAGGGGATATTTTGGGGCTATTTTGGCAACCTGGCTAGTTTCTTGAGGATGGACACTGTGAGACTGAGTCGCCAAATTTACAAATTTCAAAACAACAAAAAAAACCCTTTTCAGGCTGACCCTGTCACCATCCCAGGGCTGAGCAGGGGGATATTTTTAGGGGTGCAAACCCCCCCCTAAACCCAAACTCACAGTCAAACACGCTGGCCTCGGAGATGTCCCGCACTGCAGCGGCCTCCACGATGTTCCTGATGACGAATTTCTTGATGGCCTTGTCCTTGGGCACGCAGCGGGCGCAGTTGGTGCAGCGGATGGGCTGCACGTGCCCGCGCCCCTTCTTGGCCCGCCCGTTGTTCCTCCTCTTCTTGGTCTGCGCGGGGAGAGCGGCGGGATCAGCCCCCGGCCCGCCCAGGGGCTGGGCCCGGGACAGAGACCCCACCCCACCGGGCGGGACCAGGTCACATAAAAATCTCAGGGATCCTCCCCGTAGAGATGCCCCCAGTCCCATAAAAATCCCAGAGATTCCACCCCACGGGGCTGGGCCCGGTCACATAAAAATCCCAGAGATCCTCCCCACTGAGATGCCCCCAACCCTATAAAAACCCCATAAAAATCCCAGAGATCCTCCCCACTGAGATGCCCCCAACCCTATAAAAACCCCATAAAAATCCCAGAGACCCCACCCCACCGGGCGGGACCCAGTCACATAAAAATCCCAGGGATCCTCCCCATAGAGATGCCCCCAGTCCCATAAAAATCCCAGAGACCCCACCCCACCGGGCGGGACCCGGTCCCATAATAATCCCAGAGATTCTCCCCATAAAGCTGCCCCCAATCTTATAAAAACCCCATAAAAATCCCAGAGATTCTCCCCATAAAGCTGCCCTCAGTCCCATAACAATCCCCAGAGATCTTTCCCATAGAGCTGCCCCCAGTCCTATAATAATCCCAGAAATCCTCCCCATAAAGCTGCCCCCAATCTTATAAAAATCCCAGAGACCCCACCCCACCGGGCTGCCCCCATAATAATCCCAGAGATCCTCCCCATAAAGCTGCCCCTAATCTTATAAAAACCCCATAAAAATCCCAGAGATCCCACCCCACCAGGCTGGACCTGAATCCCAGAGACTCTTCCAATAAAGCTGCCCCAGTCCCATAATAATCCCAGCGATCATCCCCGTAGAGCTGCCCCCAGTCCCATAAAAATCCCAGAGATTCTCCCCATAGAGATGCCCCCAATCTTATAAAAACCCCATAAAAATCCCAGAGACCCCACCTCACCAGGCTGGACCCAGCCCTATAACCACCCTGAAAACCCTACACACAGAGCTGCCCCCAGTCCCATAATAATCCCAGAGATCCTCCCCACAGAGATGCCCCCAACCCTATAAAAACCCCATAAAAACCCCCGAGACCCCGCCCCACGAGGCTGGACCCCAGCCCTATAAAAACCCTGGAGATCCCCACAGGGATCCCCCATTCAGCTCCACAGAGCTGCCCCCAGCCCCATAAAAACCCCAGAGCACCCAAGGGTCTCATCTGTGACCCTCTCAGCCCTTTAGGAGCTTTGGGGTCTCCCCGTATCCCCCCCCAGCCCCATAAAAACCCTGGAGCAGCAAAGGATCCCATCCACAACCCTTAGGCCCCAAAGGGGCTTTGGGGTCTCCCTCAGCCCTACAGAGACCCCATCCACCCCCACAGTCACCCCAAAAGCATCTCCTGCCCCCCCAGTGTCTCCCCTAGAAACCCCAAAAGCCGCCTCAGCCCCACACGGGCCCCGCAGGGCCCCTCCCAGCCCCCCCGCACACCCCCCAAAGGGCCCTCTCACCCCCCCCCGCCCCACACAGACCCCACACAGACCCCACATCCCTTCCCGAGACCCCTGGGTCCCCTCTGGGTCCCCTCCCGGCCCCCCGGGCGCTCCCGGCCACGCCGCGCTCACCATGGCGGCTCTGAGGGAGAACCGGAAGAGGCGCGGCCGCAGCACCGCCGCGCTTATATCCACCCGCGCCCTCCGCCCGGAACCGCCACCGCTCCGCTCCCATCGCCGCGGGGACACACGAGGAGGCCTCGCAGCGGCTCCGCCCGAGGCACCGGGGCGGGCGGGGTGGGGAACGGGCGGCGGGAGTTGGGGGGGAATTAACGGGAAGGGGAATAGGGAAGGGACTATTTTTCCTGCGGTGGGCGGAGGGATCCATAGCGCGAATAATAAATTCCGCGTACTGCGTGTGACGTCACCCGCGAGGCGCGCCCGCCGCGAGGGCTGCTGGGAAATGTAGTCCAGAAAGGGGGGGGGTGTCTCCTCCCATTCATGGGGTCCCCAGGGACGTGGGGGTGTCCCCGACCCCGGGGGTCCCCAGTCTCCTCGGTCCCCTCTTGGGGATCCCCAGTGTATTTCCCATCCCTGGGTGTCCCCAATGTCCTTTGTCCCCAAAAACCCTTTCCCTCCCCATTTCTGCATGTCCCTAATGTCCTTTGTCCCCTCCTGGGTGTCCCCAATGCCATTTGTGTCCCCCTCAGTGTCCTGTATCCCCCCAAAACCCCTAAAGGACACCCCAAGTTCCTTTCCCCTCATTCCTGGTTGTCCCCAATGTCCTTTTCCCCTCATTTCTGGGTGTCCCCAATGTCCTGTGTCCCTTCCTGGGTGCTCCCAGTGTCCCCCCTCCCTATTCCTGAATGTCCCCAATGTCCTTTGTCCCCCAAAAAAACCCTAAGGGAGATCCCAAATGTCCCTTCCCCCCATTTCTGAGTGTCCCAAATGTCCCTTTCCCCTCCTGTGTGTCCCCAATGTCCCCTGTCCCCTCCCTGGGTGTCCCCAAATGTGAGGAAAGGGATTTTTGGGGCTCAGGGGGATGGGGCACATTAAATTATTCCCGTTTATTTTTAACCAGAGCCTCAGCCAGTACAGTACAAAACTTACAGTAGATCTCGTTACAACAAATCATTAATTACAATATTTTACAGATACAAAAGCTCCCGGGAAAAGGGGGGATTCTGGGGGGTCAAAAAGCGAGTCCAAAACCTCACAAAAAAAGGGAAAAGCCCAAAAAAGGAAAAAAAAAAAAAAGGAGAAAAAAAAAAAAAAGAAAAGACAACAGCAAATTCATGAATTCCTCGGGATTTTGGGGGGAAATTGGGGTATTGCACATCCTCGTTTGTTCTTCATCTGTCGGGTTTAAAAAATAGATATTTACAGGGATAAAGCCACCTGGAGGTCTTAGAAAATTCCTACAGTTTTGGGTCTGACACCGAAAAAATAGGGGGAAAAAAGGCGGGGAGAAAAGGGGAGGGGGAACTGGAAAAGAAATGGAAAAGGGGAAAAAAAACCAGGGAAAAAAGCAGGAAAAAGGGGGGAAAAGAATGGAAAACAGGGAAATAAAATGGGGAGAGAAAAGTGAGGGAAGAACAGAAAAGAAAGAATAAAGTGGAAAAGGGTAAAAAATATAAAGGGGGAAAATTGGAAAAGGAGGAAAAAAGGAGGGAGAAGAAAACGGAAAAAGGGGAAAATAAAAATGGAAATGGGGAAAATGGCGGAAATAATGGAAAAGAGGGAAAAGAAATGGAAAAGGGGAAAAAAGATCAAAAAGGGGGAAAATGAGGAAGAGAAAAAATGAAAATTGGGGGGGAAATGGGGGAAAGAATGGAAAAGGGAAAAATGGAAGAGAGGAAAAAGAAAATGGAAAAAGGGGAAAAATGGGAAAGAGAAAAATGAAAATGGGGGAAAAATGGAAAAGGGGGGAAAAAGGGAAAAAATGGAAAAGAGGAGAAAGAAAATGGAAAAAAGAAACAGAAAAGGAGAAAAAAAAACCCCAACCCAACCAACCCAAGAGGGCTGGGAAGGGCAGAGCTTCGGTTTGGGTTAAAAAAACCCTTTTTGGGGTTCAGAGCCCCTGGTTTGGGTCAGAAAAGCCCCTGTGGGGTTCAGAACCCTGGTCTGGGTTCCAAGCCCCCCTTTTTGGGTTGGTTCAGCGCTGGGGAGGGGTGGGGGCACCCCCAAAGGGCAGCTGGGAATGGGGGGCGCCCCTGAGCGCCGTGGGGGAGGGGAAGAAGGGGGAACCCCCCAAAATCCCCCCATGGAGGGAAGGGGGGGCAGCGGGCGCTGCTGAGGTGCTCGTGGGTGTCCCTGGGGCAGGGACAGCTTTGGTTTGGTTTTATGCGTCCTGGGCCGGGGGCAGGGACCCCCGAAATGGGGGGATTGGGGTGGGGGCACCCCCAGAGCCTTGAGGGGAATTAGGGTTGGGGGACCCCCAAAATGTGGGGAAATGGGGCTGGGGGAACCCCCGAAATGGGGGGGAAATGGGATTGGGGTCCCCATGGGTGGGGGGTCCCCAGCACCAAGAGATGGGGGCCTGGGGGTCCCCATGGGGGTAGGATTGGGGTGGGGGTCCCCATGGGTGGGTGGCTGTGGTTTGGAGTCCCCCAGATTGGAGGGATGGGAATTTGGGGTCCCCATGGGTGGGGGGCTGTGGTTGGGGGTCCCCATGAGCTGGGGGTCCCCCAGATTGGAGGGATGGGAATTTGGGGTCCCCATGGGTGGGTGGCTGTGGTTTGGAGTCCCCCAGATTGGAGGGATGGGAATTTGGGGTCCCCATGGGTAGGGGGCTGTGGTTGGGGGTCCCCATGAGCTGGGGGTCCCCCAGATTGGAGGGATGGGGACTGAGGGGACCCCAAGGATGGGGAGCTGCAGCGAGGGGTCCCCCAGATCTGAGGCTCCCCACGAACTGGGATTGGGGTCCCTTCAGCTCCTTCCCCTTTGTCAAACCCCAAACGTGGGGGGACCCCAAATTTGGGGGTCCATCCTGGCTGTGCTGAGGAAGAGGAGGAGACCCCAGGACCCTCATCCTTCATTTTAGTGGGGTCAGGACAGGGGGTGAGGGGCTCTGGGAAAGGCTCTGGGGAAGGATTTGGGGGGTCCCCCCGTCCCATTCCGGGGTTCCCCGGTTAAAGCTGGGGACAGGGCAGCTCCCCCAGGGCTGGGGGGGGGCAGGCTGGGTTTTGGGGGGTCCCTGGGGGGGTTTAGCACCGAATTTTGAGGTTCCTTTAGCCCGGGAACGGGCAGTGCCGGGAGCCGGCGGGAGCAGGGCGAGGGGGGGAACAGTCTCCAAAATTCAAGTGAGACTTTTTTTTTTTTTTGTCTTTTTGTTTTTTTTTTTTGGGTGAAAAACCCCAAGAACTATCAAAAAAAGCTTAATAAATAACAGGAGTCTGGGGGAAAAAAAAAGCACAAAAAAAGTCCTTTCCTATTCAATATTTAAATAACTCCATTTATAAAAAGGAGGATTAAGGGCTCCCCCTGGGTGGGGCCAGTCGGGTTTTTGGGGTGGGTTTGTTGGTTTTTTTTTTGTTTGTTTTTTTTTATAGCCAAAGTCAGTGCAAAGGAGTATAAAATAAAAACAACACAACCCAACAGTTCCATGCCCTAAGGATGCGAGGGGGAAATTGGGGGGGAAAAAGGGGGAATTTGAGGAAGGGAAGATTTTATTCCAACCTCACATTTTGAGCACGATGTGGGAGGGGAAATGGGAGGGGAAAATGGGGGGAAATGGGGATTTGAGGCACGGAGGGATTTTTCTGGTTTTCTCCAACCTCAGATTTTGTGCTCGGTGTGCACAGTCTGGGAGGGGAAATGAGAGGGGAAAATCAGGGAAAATTTGGGAATTCGAGGTGGGAGGGATTTTTTTTCAACCTCTTATCTTGTGCTTGCAGTGCACAATGTAGGAGGGGAAAATCGGGGAAAAAAGTGGAATTTGAGGAGGTGGAGATTTTCTTCCAACCTCACATTTTGAGCACGATGTGGGAGGAGAGATGGGAGGGGAAAATCGGAGATAAAAAGGGAATTTGAGATGGGGGAGTTTTCCAATCTCAAATTTTGGGTTGACCGAGCACAACGTCAGAGTGGAAAACCGGGGAGGGAGGGAAACATGAGAATCGGAGGCAGGAAGGGGAGGAGACTTTTCCAACCTCAAATCTTGTGCTCGCCGCGCACGATGTGGGAGGGGAAAAAAGGAGAATTCGAGGTGGAGAGGATTTTTTTCCATCCTCAGATTTTGTGCTCGGCGCGCACGATCTGGGAGGCAAAATGGGAGAGGAAAATCGAGGGGAAAAAGAGAAATTTGAGTTTTCCAACCTCACATTTCGTCCGGGGAGGGAGGGAAACATGAGAACCAGAGGCAGGAAGGGGAGGGGACTTTTCCCGACCTCAAATCTCGTGCTCACAGCGCACGATGTGCGAGGGGAAAATGGGAGAGGAAAAAAGGAGAATTCGAGGTGGAGAGGATTTTTTTCCATCCTCAGATTTTGTGCTTGGCGCGCACAATGTGGGAGGTGAAATGGGAGGGGAAAAAGAGGAATTTGAGTTTTCCAACCTCACATTTTGTCCGGGGAGGGAGAGGAAACATGAGAACCAGAGGCAGGAAGGGGAGGGGACTTTTCCCGACCTCAAATCTTGTGCTCGCCGCGCACGATGTGCGAGGAGAACTCGTAGCGGTCCTGGCTGCGGTAGCCGCAGATGTTGCACTCGAAAGGGTCCCTGAAGCCGTGGCAGCCCATGTGGATGGTGAACATGACGTGGTCCAGGAAGAGCACGCGGCAGTGCTCGCAGCAGAAGGCGCGCAGCTGCTCGCCCTCCTCGTTGAGCACCCGCAGCGATTCCTTGGGGAAGCAGCGAGCCGCGCCCTCGGGCTCCTCCTTGGGCTCCTCTTTGGCGTAGGCGGGGCTGTGGCGGCTGCTGCCGCCGCCCGCCCGCTCCTCCTGGATGCTCTCGGTGTCCGTGGAGTCCTGGCAGCCGTTGGAGGGCGAGGCGGCGTCGCCGCGGCTGCGGAAAATCACCGGGATGCCCTCGGCGCCGTCCTCGGAGGAGTCGCCGCGGCCGCGGGGCAGCTCGAGGCGGGCGGGCAGAGCCTGGATCTGCGTGTAGACGGAGCTGATGACCGGGGTGACCTCGGTGATGCAGTTGGTGGCCAGGCGGAGCGGGCGCAGCGGGTCCCCCGGGCCCAGCAGGGACAGCGGGCCGGCGTAGGGCGGGTCCAGCGGGTGGCCGCGGGCCGGAACCAGCTCCGAGTCCTTCTCGAAGGCCGGGCTCACGTCGAACGGCAGCTCCGACAGCGCCAGGCGCATCTGCTTCTCGCCTGCGGGGGACAGGGGGCGCGGGGAACCCGGAATGAGAGAGGGCTGGGCACCCCGAAATCACTGAGAGGGGCTGGGCACCCCGAAATCGGAGGGGATGGGCACCCCGAAATCACTGAGAGGGGCTGGGTACCCCGAAATCGGAGGGGTTGGGCACCCCGAAATCACTGAGAGGGGCTGGGTACCCCGAAATCACTGAGAGGGGTTGGGCACCCCGAAATCACTGATAGGGGTTGGGCACCCCGAAATCACTGAGAGGGGTTGGGGTACCCCGAAATCGGAGGGGTTGGGCACCCCGAAATCACTGAGAGGGGTTTGGGCACCCCGAAATCACTGAGAGGGGCTGGGTACCCCGAAATCGGAGGGGTTGGGCACCCCGAAATCACTGAGAGGGGTTGGGTACCCCGAAATCACTGATAGGGGTTGGGCACCCCGAAATCACTGAGAGGGGTTTGGGCATCCTGAAATCACTGAGAGGGGCTGGGGTACCCCGAAATTGGAGAGGGGTTGGGCACCCCAAAATCGGAGAGGGATTGGGGTAGGACACCCCAAAATGACTGATAGGGGTTGGATGGGGCACCCCAAAATCACTGAGAGGGGTTGGGGTACCCCGAAATTGGAGAGGGGTTGGGCACCCCGAAATCACTGATAGGGGTTGGATGGGACACCCCAAAATCACTGAGAAGAGCTGGATGGGGGTACCCCAAAATCACTGAGAGGGGTTGGGGTACCCTGAAATCACTGAGAGGGGTTGGGGTGAGATGGGGACACCCCAAAATCACTGAGAGGGGTTGTAATGGGTGGGAGAACCCTCAGGGCACCCCAAATTCACTGAGGGGGGTTGGGGTGGGATAGGGACACCCCAAATTCACTGACAGGAGTGAGGACCCCCGAAATCACTGAGAGGGGCTGGGGGTACCCCGAAATCACTGAGAATGGTTGGGGTGGGTGGGGGCACCCTCAGGACACCCCAAAATCACTGAGAGGGGTTGGGATGGGGCAGGTTTGGGGTTTGGGGACCCCCCCAGACACCCCAATATCACAGAAGGCTCAGAATGGGGGAAATTTGGGGTTTGCAGACCCCCAAAATCAGAAAGAGGGGTTGGGATGGGGCAGGTTTGGGTTTAGGGTCAGGATCAGGAGGACAAGGAGACCCCAAATTGGGGGGTCCCAGGGTGGTTCACCCCAAATTTTGGGTTCATTTTTCCCAGGAATGGGGCAAGGAGCAGGAGCTGGGGGAAAAAAAAATCTGAAATTCCAATGGGATTTTTATTGGGGGTGAAAAGACACTAAATATTATCAGAATGAACCCCAAAAAGTTCATAAATAATGGGGGGGAAAGGAGAGAGTTGGGGGGAATGCCCCAAAAAATCCCATGAATATCCAATATTTGAAGTGGGAATTTTGTAATTTTAGGGTTTTAATTTGATGATTTTTTTTTTAAATTAGAGATTTTTTATTTCTTTTCAGGGTTTATTTTGGAATTTGAACTTATTTTTTGTAATTTAAGGGTTTTTTTTTTTTATTTGAGAGGGTTTTTAATTTAAGATTTTTTTTGAGGGGTTTTTATATGAGTTTTTTTAATATGAGGAGGTTTTATTAGTTTGAGGTTTTTTTATTAAATTGTGGCTTTTTTGTTAATTTAAGGGTGTTTTCTAACTTGAGGGAAGTTTTTTAATTTGAGGCCTTTTTTTGAGGGCAGATGTTTTTTAATGTAAGGGGGTTTTTTGTTAATCTGAGGGGAGAATTTTTTAATTAGAGGTATTTTTTTCATTTGAGGGGAAGTTTTGTTGAGTGTTTATTAAACTTAATTTAATTAACTTGTTTAATTTGAACAGGAACTTTTAAAATTTGAGCAAAATTTTGAACTTTTTTTTATTGAAGGGGCTTTCTATTACTTTGAAGGGAAATTTTTTTAATTTAAGTAGTTTTTCTAACTTGAAGGGGCATTTTCTTTTAATTTGAAGAGTTTATTGCAAATTTGAGGGATTTTTTTTTAATTTGAGGGGCTTTTTAAAATTTATATGTTTTATTTAAGGGGAGAAGTCTTTGAGGGAGATTTTTTAAATTTAAGGGCTTTTTTTTTAAATTTGAGGAGGTTTTTTTGTTTATTTGAGAATTTTTTTGTCAATTTAAGGGATTTTTTAAAACATGAGGGGGGATTTTTACTTTGAGAGCTTTTTCTTAATTAAAGGGGGGATTTTTTAATTTAAATGGTTTTTTTTTTAATGTGAGGGGAGATTTTTAAAAGTAAAGGTATTTTTCAAAAAAGAGGTACTTTTCTTTTAAGTTGAATTAATTTCTTTCAATTTGAGCCAGTTTTTTGTTAATTTGAGGCCCATTTTGAGGCTTTTGTGTGGGGATTCCTTTTCCCCCCTCATCTCCTGCTGGGAGAATTTTTCCAGCTTTTCCATTTTTTCCTAATCCACGAATGTCTGGGGTTTGAAGCATTTCCACTTGAGTTTTTGTTGAATTGAGGATTTTTTTTTTTTTTGTTAATTTGCAGATATTTTTTAATTTAGAGGGTTTTTTAAAACGTGAGGGGAAAATTTTTAAATTAGAGGCCGCTTGTTTTTAACAGCTGCTTTTCTTTTAATTTGAATTGATTACTTTCAATTTGAGCCGGTTTTTTGTTAATTTGAGGTTTATTTTGAGACCTTTGTGTGGGGATTCCTTTCCCTCCCACACGCGGCCATCCCTGGGGGCTGCCCCTCATCTCTCTTCCACCAGGGGGGAAATTTTTTTTTTTCCATCTTTTTTTTCTCCTTACCCACAAATTTCTGCAGCTTGGAGCACTTCCCTTTGGGATTTTGTTAATTTGATGAATTTCTTATTGTTAATTTGCGGGTATTTTTTAATTTAAGGGGTTTTTCAAAACGTGAGGGGAAATTTTTTTAATATTTTATTATTTTTTAAAAAGAGGTACTTTTGTTTTAATTTTAATCCATCTTTTTCAATTTGAGCCGCTTTTTGGATAATTTTGAGGCTCATTTTGAGGCTTTTTTGTGGGGATTCCCTTTCCTGCGCTGCTCCCCCCCACCCCACACGCGGCCATCCCTCAGGGCCGCCCCTCATCTCTCTCCCACCAGGGGGGAAATTATTTTTTTTCCCATCTTTTTTTTTCCTTACCCACAAATTTCTGCAGCTTGAAGCATTTCCCTTTGGGATTTTGTTAATTTGATTAATTTCTTATTGTTAATTTGCGGGTATTTTTTAATTTAAGGGGTTTTTCAAAACGTGAGGGGAAATTTTTTAAATATTTTATTATTTTTTAAAAAGAGGTACTTTTGTTTTAATTTTAATCCATCTTTTTCAATTTGAGCCGCTTTTTGGATAATTTTGAGGCTCATTTTGAGGCTTTTTTGTGGGGATTCCCTTTCCTGCGCTGCTCCCCCCCACCCCACACGCGGCCATCCCTCAGGGCCGCCCCTCATCTCTCTCCCACCAGGGGGAAATTATTTTTTTTTCCCATCTTTTTTTTCCTTACCCACAAATTTCTGCAGCTTGAAGCGTTTCCCTTTGAGATTTTGTTGATTTAATGATTTTTTTTTTTGTTAATTTGCAGGTTTTTTTCCATTTTAAGGGTTTTTTGAAACATGAGGTGAAAATTTTTAGATTTTTATCATTTTTTTTTAAAGAGGTACTTTTTTTCCAATGTGAATCTATCTTTTTCAATTTGAGCCGGTTTTTTCTTAATTTGAGGCTTTTTTTTGTGGGGATTCGTTTCCCGCGCCGCTCCCCCCCACCCCACACGCGGCCATCCCTCAGGGCCGCCCCTCATCTCTCTCCACCGCGGGGAGGGGGGGAAGGAATTTTATTTTTTCTCCATCTTTTTTTTTTTTTCTCCTTACCCACAAATTTCTGCGGCGTGGATCGTTTCCTTTTGGTAAAACTGCCTGCCAAGCGCTCGATGAAGGTGGGGCGCTCAGGGTGCAGCAACGCCTCGGGCACCATGTCCAGCTCCCGGATTTCCTCCCCTGCAAAACGCAAACAAAGAGGGGGGGGGGGAAAAAAAAAATCCCGGGATGAGCGGGGCGTGGACGGGAGCTGCGGGCTGGGAGGGCCCCCGGGAGCGGCTGCCGGAGGCCGAGCTTACCCCGAGTGTGTCCCCGCGGAGCCGGCAGCCGCTCCCGGATCCCTCCTGCTTCCAGCGAACCCCGCTCCTGCCGCGGTGAGGGGGGGAGAGGAGGCGGCTTCAGGCCTGCGAGCGTTTCGCCATTGCCCCCGGGGGAAAAGCGGCTGGGGATGGGTCTGAGCCGGGGGATTCTGCTCGGTGCCCGATATTAAAAAAAAAATAATCCGGCTCTCTGGAATGGTTCCTGAGCTGGGGGATGCTGATTGGGAATGGTCGGCGATGCCGGAAATCCTGTTCTGAAATGGCCCCTGCGCCCTGGAATGGCCTCTGAGCAGGGGGATTGCGGGCGGGAATGGTCGTGATTCTGAAAATTCCGGTCTGGAATGGCCCTGATCCCAAAAATCCTGCTCTGGAATGGCCCCTGAGCCGGGGGATCCCATTCGGGAATGATCCTGGAAATCCTAAAAATCCTGTTCCGAAATGGTCCCTGAGCTGGGGGATCCTAATCGGGAATGATCCTGGAAATCCTAAAAATCCTGTTCTGAAATGGTCCCTGAGCTGGGGGATCCTGATCAAGAATGGTCCCTGATCCCAAAAATCCTGTTCTGAAATGGTCCCTGAGCAGAGGGATCCCGATCAGGAATGGTCTCTGATCCCAAAAATCCTGTTCTGAAATGGTCCCTGAGCAGAGGGATCCCGATCAGGAATGGTCTCTGATCCCAAAAAATCCTGCTCTGAAATGGTCCCTGAGCCAGGGAACACCAGTCAGGAATGGATCTAATCCCAAAAATCCTAAAAATCCTGTTCTGAAATGGTCCCTGATCCTCAAATCCCAATGGGGAATGTTCCCAAAAATCCCGCTCTGAAATAAGCCCCGATTCTGAAAATCCCAATTGGGAATGTTCCCAAAAATCCTGATTTTGGCTTTTTCCCAGGAAATTCTGCCTCCCTGCAGCTCCTGACCCACAGTTCCAACACTGGAAAATCCCAGTTCCTGGAAAAGGTTCTGGGAATGGGGGTTTGGAGTCAGGGATTTGGGATCTGTGAGGGTTCAGGGGGTGGGGACATCGACTCACGGCACTGGGAGCACAATCCCAACACTTCCCACCCTTTTCCATGGATTTGGGATCACATTCCCAACACTTCCCACCCTTTTCCATGGATTTGGGATCACAATCCCAACACTTCCCACCCTTTTCCATGGATTTGGGATCACATTCCCAACACTTCCCACCCTTTTCCATGGATTTGGGATCACATTCCCAACACTTCCCACCCTTTTCCATGGATTTGGGATTACAATCCCAACACTTCCCACCCTTTTCCATGGATTTGGGATCACAATCCCTCACCCCCAAGCTTTTTTTTCCATGGAAAAGGATTCAAATCCCACATGGAAAAGGGTCACAACCTCCTCATTTCCCCACTCTTTTTCCATGGAAAAGCACCACGATCTCACAACTCCCACCCCATTTCCTTTGCCCGGAGGATTTGGGATCCAGGATTTTTCTGGGATTTTCCCAGGTCAGACCTGTCTGTGTGGGGTTTTCCCAGGGTTTTCCTGGGATTTCCCAGGGTTTTCCTGGCATGTCAGACCTGTCTGTGCGGGGTTTTCCATGGGGAGGCTCCTGAGGAAGCTGAGTCAGTTCTCCCTTTCTCCAGGGATTTGGGATCCCAATCCCTTCACCCCCAAGCTTTTTTTCCATGGAAAAGGATCATGATCCCACATGGAAATGGATCCCAATCCCACATGGAAAAGGATCCCAATCTCCCAATTTTCCCACTCTTTTCCCATGGAAAAGCACCACAATCCTATGACTCCCACTCCGTTTCTGGGATCCCCCTTGTCCAGATCCCAGGGGATTTCAGGATCCAGGAATTTTCCTGGATTTTCCATCAGGAAGTTCTGCAGGAAGCTGAGGCAGCACTCCCTTTCTCCACGGATTTGGGATCACAATCCCTTCACCCCCAACCCTTTTTCCATGGAAAAGGATCATGATCCCAACTGGAAAAGGATTCAAATCCCACATGGAAAAGGGTCCCAACCTCCTCATTTCCCCACTCTTTTTCCATGGAAAAGCACCACGATCCCACAACTCCCACCCCATTTCCTGTCCCTGGAAGATTTGGGATCCAGGATTTTTCTGGGATTTTCCCAGCCAGACCTGTCCCTGTGGGATTTCCTGTGGGGTGGCTCCAGAGGAAGCTGAGTCAGCGCTCCCTTTCTGCACAGATTTGGGATCCCAATCCCTTCACTCCCACCCCATTCATGATTTGGGATGTGGGATTTTCCCAGCCAGACCTGTCCGTGTGGGATTTTCCGTGGGGAGGCTCCTGAGGAAGATGAGTCAGCACTCCCTACATCCATGGATTTGGGATCACAATCCCCTCTATTCCCACTGTTTTTTCCATGGAAAAGGATCCAAATCCCACATGGAAAAGGGTCCCAACCTCCTCATTTCTCCATTCTTTTTCCATGGAAAAGGATCCAAATCCCACATGGAAAAGGGTCCCAACCTCCTCATTTCCCCACTCTCTTTCCATGGAAAAGGATTCAAATCCCACATGGAAAAGGGTCACATCCTCCTCATTTCCCCACTCTCTTTCCATGGAAAAGGATTCAAATCCCACATGGAAAAGGGTCACATCCTCCTCATTTCCCCAGTCTTTTTCCATGGAAAAGCACATCTCCCACCCCATTTCCTGTCCCTGTGGGAAGATTTGGGATCCAGGATTTTTCTGGGATTTTCCCAGCCAGACCTGTCCCTGTGGGATTTCCTGTGGGGTGGCTCCAGAGGAAGCTGAGTCAGCGCTCCCTACATCCATGGATTTGGGATCACAATCCCCTCTATTCCCACTGTTTTTTCCATGGAAAAGGATCCAAATCCCACATGGAAAAGGGTCCAAACCTCCTCATTTCCCCACTCTTTTTCCATGGAAAAGGATTCAAATCCCACATGGAAAAGGGTCCAAACCTCCTCATTTCCCCACTCTTTTTCCATGGAAAAGGATTCAAATCCCACATGGAAAAGGGTCCAAACCTCCTCATTTCCCCAGTCTTTTTCCATGGAAAAGGATTCAAATCCCACATGGAAAAGGGTCCCAACCTCCTCATTTCCCCACTCTTTTTCCATGGAAAAGCACATCTCCCACCCCATTTCCTGTCCCTGTGGGAAGATTTGGGATCCAGGATTTTTCCTGAATTTTCTGTGGGGAGGTTCTGCAGGAAGCTGAGTCAGCGCTCCCTTTCTGCACGGATTTGGGATCCCAATCCCTTCACTCCCACCCCATTTCCTGCCCCAGGATGATTTGGGATGTGGGATTTTCCTGTTCCAGACCTGTCTGTGCGGGGTTCTCTGCGGGGAGGCTCCTGAGGAAGCTGTGGCAGCGCTCCCTGTGCTCCTCCAGGCTGCTCTGCTGCTTGTAGCTGCGCCCGCACGAGCTGCACTTGTAGGGCTTGCCCACCGTCGGGGAGGACACTGGGGTGGACACAGAAATCAGGATTTGGGATCTGGGAAATCAGGGTTTGGGATCTGGGATTTGGGGTATCTGCACTTGTAGGGCTTGCCCACAGTCAGGGAGGACACTGGGGTGGACACAGAAATCAGGGTTTGGGAAATCAGCATTTGGGATATCTGCACTTGTAGGGCTTGCCCACCGTCGGGGAGGACACTGGGGTGGACACAGAAATCAGGGTTTGGGATTTGGGATTGGGGAAAGCAGGATCTGGGATTTGGGATATCTGCACTTGTAGGGCTTGCCCACCATCGGGGAGGACACAGAAATCAGGGTTTGGGATCTGGGAAATCAGGGTTTGGGATCTGGGATTGGGGAAATTAGGATCTAGGATTTGGGATTTAGGAAATCAGGATTTGGGATCTGGGATTTGGGATATCAGCCAGTATGAGCTGCACTTGTAGGGCTTGCCCACTGTCGGGGAGGACACTGGGGTGGACACAGAAATCAGGGTTTGGGATTTGGGATTGGGGAAATCAGAATCTGGGATTTGGGATTTAGGAAATCAGGATTTGGGATCTGGGATTTGGGGTATCTGCACTTGTAGGGCTTGCCCACCGTCGGGGAGGACACTGGGGTGGACACAAAAATCAGGGTTTGGGAAATCAACATTTGGGATATCTGCACTTGTAGGGCTTGCCCACCGTCGGGGAGGACACTGGGATGGACACAGAAATCAGGGTTTGGGATTTGGGATTGGGGAAATCAGAATCTGGGATTTGGGATTTAGGAAATCAGGATTTGGGATCTGGGATTTAGGATATCTGCACTTGTAGGGCTTGCCCACCGTCGGGGAGGACACTGGGGTGGACACAGAAATCAGGGTTTGGGATTAGGGAAATCAGGGTTTGGGATCTGGGATTTGGGGTATCTGTACTTGTAGGGCTTGCCCACCGTCGGGGAGGACACTGGGGTGGACACAGAAATCAGGGTTTGGGATTTGGGATTGGGGAAAGCAGGATCTGGGATTTGGGATATCTGCACTTGTAGGGCTTGCCCACCATCGGGGAGGACACAGAAATCAGGGTTTGGGATCTGGGAAATCAGGGTTTGGGATCTGGGATTGGGGAAATTAGGATCTAGGATTTGGGATTTAGGAAATCAGGATTTGGGATCTGGGATTTGGGATATCAGCCAGTATGAGCAGCATTTGTAGGGCTTGCCCACCGTCGGGGAGGACACTGGGGTGGACACAGAAATCAGGGTTTGGGATTTGGGAAATCAGGGTTTGGGATCTGGGAAATCAGCATTTGGGAAATCAGGATTTGGGAAATCAGGATTTGGGAAATCAGCATGTGGGATTTGGATATCTGCACTCGTAGGGCTTGCCCACGGTCAGGGAGGACACTGGGGAGGAGAGATGGACATCAGGGTTTGGGATTTGGGATGTGGGATCTGGGATTTGGGATCAGGGAAATCAGGATTTGGGATGTGAGATTTGAGGTCATGGGATATTGGGAGTTGGGGGGTGGAATTGGGAAATGGGGGTGGAAAAAGTGGAAGGAATTAGGGAATGGGGAGAAATTTGGATTGGGATCTGCACTGGGAACTGGGATCAGGAACTGGGAACTGGGATCAGGAACTGGGGAACTCCACTGAGAACTCCATTCCAGGAATTTCTCCCAGCCATGGAAAAACCAGGAAGCTGCAGGGTTGGAATTTTCCAGGCTGGGATGAGAAGGAAATCCCGGGGGAATTTTGGCTCCTCTGGAGCCTCTTTGATGTCGGATCCTTAATCCCTGAATTTTTTTTTCTTTTGGGAAGCAGATGAAAGGCAGGAGCCCCTCCTGGGAACGCTGGGAATGTGCAGCCCCTCCCCCACTGGAATCCATGGAAAATTCGGGATTTCCTCCTTCACCCCCTCCCCAAAAAAAGCCCAGGTTGGGGTGGGTGGGATGGGGAGGGAATTGTCCCAATTCCTGGCCTCTGGAATGAAGGAAGGTGGGAATGGAGCCCAAAAAATGAGGGAAAATCCCAGGATTTGGGGGGGATTTAGGCAGTTTGGGATCCTTGGAAGGACATTTAACAGGGGAAATCCTGGGATTTGGGATCCCCTGAAGGATCCCAGTGAGGGAAGGATCCTTTCTCTTTGGGAAATCTGGGAATTGTCCCCTCCAGGAACAGGGGGAGATCAGGAGGGGACAGACTGGGAACAGAGCTCGGGAAGAAATTTCATGGGATGGGATGGGATGGGATCAATGGGATCAATGGGATCAATGGAATCAATGGGATCAATTGGATGGGATCAGTGGGATGGCATTTATGGGGTGGGATGGATGGGATGGGATGGGATGGGATGGGATGGGATGGGATGGGATGGGATCAGTGGGATCAATGGGATCAATGGGATCAATGGGATCAATTGGATGGGATCAGTGGGATGGGATTTATGGGGTGGGATGGGATGGGATGGGATGAGTGGGATCAATGGGTTGGGATCAATGGAATGGCAAATATGTCATAGGATCCATGGGATCAATGGACTGGGATCGATGGGATTGATGTGAAGGGATCAATGGGATGGGATTTGGGATTGGATGGGATCAATGGGATCAATGGACTGGGATAAAAATGGGATCAATGGCATTGATTGGATGGGATCAATGGGATGGGATTGGGCATTTCCATGACATCTGCCCTGGATTTCTTTTGGATTTCCTCCAGGGCTGCACCCTTGGGAAAGCTTTGGAAACTCCCACCCCATTCCCACCCATCCCACCCATCCCACCCCTCCCCACCCACCCGAGTGGGTGCGCAGGTGCCCGCTCAGGGCGTCGCGGCGCCGGCAGGCGTAGGAGCAGAAGGGGCACTTGAAGGGCTTCTCCCCCGAGTGCAGCTTGATGTGGCGCAGCAGGTTCCCCTTCTGCGTGAAGGAGGCGCCGCACTGCTGGCACTGGAACGGCCTCTCCCCTGGGAAATCCCAAAATTCCAACTGGGATTAATTCCCAAAGAACCCTGACATCAACCCTGACCCTGCACTGCTGGCACTGGAACGGCCTCTCCCCTGGGGAACCCAAAATTCCAACTGGGATTAATTCCCAAAGAACCCTGACATCAACCCTGACCCTGCACTGCTGGCACTGGAACGGCCTCTCCCCTGGAAAATCCCAAAATTCCCAATGGCATCATTCCCAAAAACACCCTGACCCTGCACTGCTGGCATTGGAATGGCCTCTCCCCTGGGAAATCCCAAAATTCCCAATGGGATCATTCCCAAATTAATCTTGACATCAACCCCAACCCTGCACTGCTGGCACTGGAACGGCCTCTCCCCTGGGAAATCCCAAAATTCCCAATGAGATCATTCCCAAAGAACCCTGACCCTGCACTGCTGGCATTGGAACGGCCTCTCCCCTGGGAAATCCCAAAATTCCCAATGGCATCATTCCCAAAAACACCCTGACCCTGCACTGCTGGCATTGGAATGGCCTCTCCCCTGGGAAATCCCAAAATTCCCAATGGGATCATTCCCAAATTAATCTTGACATCAACCCCGACCCTGCACTGCTGGCACTGGAACGGCCTCTCCCCTGGGGAACCCAAAATTCCCAATGGGATCATTCCCAAAGAACCCTGACCCTGCACTGCTGGCACTGGAATGGCCTCTCCCCTGGGAAACCCAAAATTCCCAATGGGATCATTCCCAAAAACACCCCAACCCTGCACTGCTGGCACTGGAACGGCCTCTCCCCTGGGAAATCCCAAAATTCCCAATGGGATCATTCCCAAATTAATCCTGACATCAACCCTGACCCTGCACTGCTGGCACTGGAACGGCCTCTCCCCTGGAGAATCCCAAAATTCCCAATGGCATCATTCCCAAAGAACCCCAACCCTATTCCTGACCCTGCACTACAATGCAATGCAGCCCATCCCACACACATCCAACCCCAAAATTCCCAAATTCCCATACCCCAGAATTCCCATTTTTATCCCATTTTTTTTTGGGAATCTCACCAGTATGACTCCGTTTGTGCACCATCAGCACGTTGGGCCCGATGCAGCCCATCCCACACCCACAATTCCCATTAACTCCCATTTTTATCCAATTTTCCCATATTTTATCCCATTTTCTCACCAGTGTGGCTCCGTTTGTGCACCATCAGCACGTTGGGCCCGATGCACACCATCCCACACCCCAGAATTCCCATTTTATCCCATTTTATCCCATTTTATCCCATTTTTATCCCATTTTCTCACCAGTGTGGCTCCGTTTGTGCACCATGAGCACGTTGGGCCCGATGCACACCATCCCGCACCCAGATTTCCCATTTTATCCCATTTTATCCCATTTTATCCCATTTTATCCCATTTTTACCCCATTTTATCCCATTTTTATCCCATTTCCTCACCAGTGTGGCTCCGTTTGTGCACCATCAGCACGTTGGGCCCGATGCACACCATCCCACACCCAGAATTCCCATTTTACCCCATTTTATCCCATTTTATCCCATTTTTACCCCATTCCCTCACCAGTGTGACTCCGTTTGTGCACCATCAGCACGTTGGGCCCAATGCAGCCCATCCCACACCCACAATTCCCATTTTATCCCATTTATTCCCATTTTTATCCCATTTTATCCCATTTATTCCCATTTTTACCCCATTCCCTCACCGGTGTGGCTCTGTTTGTGCACCATCAGCACGTTGGGCCCGATGCAGCCCATCCCACACCCACAATTCCCATTTTTATCCCATTTTACCCCATTTTTACCCCATTTATTTTGGGAATCTCACCAGTATGACTCCGTTTGTGCACCATGAGGACGTTGGGCCCGATGCAGCCCATCCCACACCCACAATTCCCATTTTCCCCATATTTTACCCCATTTTCTCACCAGTGTGGCTCCGTTTGTGCACCATGAGCATGTTGGGCCCGATGCACACCATCCCACACCCAGAATTCCCATTTTATCCCATTTTACCCCATTTTTACCCCATTTATTTTGGGAATCTCACCAGTATGACTCCGTTTGTGCACCATGAGGACGTTGGGCCCGATGCAGCCCATCCCACACCCAGAATTCCCATTTTACCCCATTTTCCCCATATTTTACCCCATTTTCTCACCAGTATGACTCCGTTTGTGCACCATGAGCACGTTGGGCCCGATGCAGCCCATCCCACACCCAGAATTCCCATTTTCCCCATATTTTATCCCATTTTACCCCATTTTTACCCCATTTATTTTGGGAATCTCACCAGTATGACTCCGTTTGTGCACCATGAGGACGTTGGGCCCGATGCAGCCCATCCCACACCCAGAATTCCCATTTTACCCCATTTTCCCCATATTTTACCCCATTTTCTCACCAGTATGACTCCGTTTGTGCACCATGAGCACGTTGGGCCCGATGCAGCCCATCCCACACCCACAATTCCCATTTTCCCCATTTTTACCCCATTTTCTCACCAGTGTGACTCCGTTTGTGCACCATGAGCACGTTGGGCCCGATGCACACCATCCCGCACACGTCACAGCGCAGTTTCCCGTTGGGCAGGCGGATCCCGCCGGGCGAGTGCGGCTCCGGGAACGGCTCCGGGAACGGCTCCGGCTCCGGCTCCGGCTCGGGCAGGGAATCCTCCGGCCCCTCCCGCTCCTCCTGCAGCCCCCGGCCCGGGGAATCCTCCTCTGAGGACATCTCCACCTTGATGGAGTTGGCTGGAGGGGGGAAATTGGGATTGGGAAATCGTGGGGTGGGGAGATGGAAAATTCCAGGATGGGGAGAGGGGAAAATGGGTAAGAGGGAAAAGGGGGATGGAGAGTGGGAAAAGTGCAAGGATGGGGAAAGGGAAAATGGGAAAAATGGGATGGGGAGAGGGGAAATGGGATGGGGAAAATTCCAGGATGGGGAGAGGGGAAATGGGAAAAATGGGATGGGGAAAATTCCAGGATGGGGAAAGGGAAAATGGGATCACGAGAGGGGAAATGGGAAAAACAGGATCAGGAGAGGGGAAATGGGAAAAATGGGACAAATGGGAAAAATGGTAAAAATGGGAAATGGGGAGATGGGAAAAGGGATGGGAGAGGGAAAATGGGAAAAACAGGATCAGTAGAGAGAAAATTCCAGGATGGGGAGAGGGGAAATGGGGAAAAAATGGGATGGGGAAAATTCCAGGATGGGGAGAGGGGAAATGGGGAAAAATGGGATGGGGAAAATTCCAGGATGGGGAGAGGGGAAAATGGAAGCATGGGAGAGGGAAAATGGGAAAAATAGGATCAGGAGAGAGAAAATTCCAGGATGGGGAGAAGGAAGAACAGGATCAGAAGGAAAATGAGAAAAATGAGATGGGGAGAGAGAAATGTGATGGGAGAGGGGAAATTCCAGGATGAGGAGAGGGAAAATTGGGAAAAATGGGATGGGGAGAGGGGATTTGGGAATTTGGCAATCAGGGGTTTGGGAATTTGGGGATTTGGGAATATTTAGAGAATATTTAGGGAATACTTAGGGAACGTTTAGGGAACATTTTGGGAATGTTTAGGGAATGCTTAGGGAATATTTAAGGAATATTCAGGGAATATTTGCGGAATGTTCAGGGAATATTCAGGGAATATTTAGGGAATGTTTTGTGACTGTTTAGGGAATGTTTAGGGAATGTTTAGGAAATATTCAGGGAATATTTTGGGAATGCTTAGGGAATATTTAAGGAATATTCAGGGAATATTTAGGGAATGTTCAGGGAATATTCAGGGAATATTTAGGGAATGTTTTGTGACTGTTTAGGGAATGTTTTGGAAATGTTTAGGGAATATTTAAGGAATATTCAGGGAATATTTGCGGAATGTTTTGTGACTGTTTAGGGAATGTTTAGGGAATGTTTTGGAAATGTTTAGGAAATATTCAGGGAATATCTTGGGAATGTTTAGGGAATATTTAAGGAATATTCAGGGAATATTTAGGGAATGTTTTGTGACTGTTTAGGGAATGTTCAGGGAATATTTAGGGAATATTTAGGGAATGTTCAGGGAATATTCAGGGAATATTTTGGGAATGTTCAGTGACTGTTCAGGGAACATTTAGGGAACATTTAGGGAACATTTAGGGAACATTTAGGGAACACTCTGGGTACTCACCGGGGGAGCGCGGGGACGAGCGGGGGCTGGGGGGGCTCCGTGCCGCCCCTCCCCCCCCGGCCGAGCGGAATTCCTGCTCCAGGGGGGAATCACCTCGGGCTGGGGGCGGGGCAGGGGCAGGGTCAGGACCCCAAACCCCCCCAGAACGAATCTCCACCCCCAATCCCAAATTTCCCCCCAATCCCAAATCCCCCCGTCCCAAATTTCCTTTCCCCGATCTCAAATTTCCTCCCTTACCCCAAATTTCCTCATCCTCCCCATCCCAAAATTTTGATCCCAAAATTTCCCCCATCCCAAAGTTCTCCCCCAATCCCAAATTTACTTCCCTGATCCCAAAATTTCTCTCCCCAGTCCCAAATTTCTTTCCTGGTCTCAAATTTCCTCCCCCATCCCAAACTCTGATCCCAAATTTCCACCCCCTTCCACCCCCCCCATCCCAAATTTCCTCTCCCATCCCAAATTCTCATCCCAAATTTCCACCCCTTCCCACCCTCCAATCCCAAATTCCCCCAACCCAAATTTCCTTCCCTCATTCCCAAATTTTTTCCCCCATCCCAAACTCTGATCCCAAATTTTCACCCTCCCACCTCCCCAATCCCAAATCCCAAATTTCCTCTCCCGAATCCCAAATTTTCATCCCAAATTTTCTTTCCCCAATCCCAAATTTCCTCCCCATCCCAAATCCCCCCATCCCAGATTTCATTTCCCCATCCCAAACTCTGATCCCCAAATTTCCTCGTCCCACCCCCCCAATTCCAAATCCCAAATTTCCTCCCCCATTCCAAATTCTGATCCCACATTTCCACCCTCCACCCCAATCCCAAATCCCCCCCACCCCAAATTTCCTTTCCCCAATCCCAAATTTCTTCCCCCACCCGAAATTTTCATCCCAAATTTCCTCACCCCATTCTCAAATTTCATTTCCCCATCCCAAATTTCATCCCCCCCACCCCCCCAATCCCAAATTTCCCCCCCCCACCCCAAATCCCCCCTCCCGTGGGAACAGCTGGAATTTTGGGTGGAACATCCCCCCCTCCTCCAGCTGGGAATGCCATTTCCAAACTTTTCCGGCCCAGCTGGAATTTTTGGCCCGGGAAAATCTCCCTGGGAGTTTCCCAAACATTCCCAAAATCTCCCGAGGGGAGCGGGGAGGGGTTGGAAAATTCCCAAACCGCCGGGAAGAGCCTGGGAAAGGGCGGGAGGAGCCGTTCCCGACCTCGGGAATCTCGGGAATGTTGAGCCCGGGGGAGCTGGGGGGGGATCGGGGCTGGAAATTCCGGATTTTCCAGCGGTGAATCCCAGGGAAAAAAATCGGGATTTGGGAAGGGTTGGGTTTTTCCCGGTTTGGGAGTTGAAGGGTTGAATTTCCCTCTCCAGGATTTCAAAATCCTCTTCAAGATTCCCAAATTTCCTTCTCCAAAATCCACAAATTTCTCCTCTCCAGGATTCCCAAATCCCCCTCCAGGATTCCTAAATTCCCGCGCTGAAATTTCTAAATTTCCCTCTCCAAGATTCCTAAATTCTCACTCTGAAATTCCCAATTTTCTTCTCTCCAGAATTCCTAAATTTCCTCTCTGAAATTCCTAAATTCCCCCTCTGAAATTCCCAAATTTCTCCTCTCCAGGATTCCCAAATTTCTTCTCTCCAAAATTCCCAATATTCCCTATGATCCCCAAATCCCCCTCCAGCATTCCTAAATTCTCTCTCCAAAATCCCCAAATTTATTTTTTCTAGGATACCCAAATCCTCCTTCAGAATTCCCAAATTCTCTCTCCAAAATCCTCAAATTCCCGCTCTGAAATTCCCAAATTTCTCCTCTCCAGGATTCCTGAATTCCTTCTCCAGAATTTCTAAATTCTCTCTCTGAAATTCCCAAATTCCCCTCTCCAGGATCCCCAAAATCCCATCCAGAATTCTCAAATTTCCCTTTCCAGGATTCCCAAAATCTCATCCACAATTCCCAAATTTCCCTCTGGAGCTGGAACTGAATCCATGGGTACCTCTGACCCAGCACAGGGAATTCCAGAATTCCCAAATCCCCCTCTGGGTACCTCCCTCTATTCCCAGGGAATTCCAGAATCCCTAAATTCCATCCCAGAATCCCTGAATTCCTTCCAGGGGCAAATCCCAAATCCCAAAAATCCCTGGGACCGACCCTTGGGAATCTCCTGGGGCTGCATCCTGATCCCACCCAGCTCAAATCCCACTCCAAGGGTTTTTTCCATGAAAAAAGGGAATTCCAGAATCCCAAAATTCCATCCCAGGATCCCTAAATCCCTTCCAGTGGCAAATCCCAAATCCCTGGGAGTGGGACAAGAGCGACCCCTGGGTGCCCTGATCCCACCCGGCTCAGATCCCACTCCGAGGGTTTTTCCCATGGAAAAAAGGGATTCCAGGATCCCAAAATCCCATCCCAGAATCGCTAAATCCCATCCTGGAGCATCTCTGGCCACTCCGGGGGCAAATCCCAAATCCCAAAAATCCCTCGGAGTGGGACAAGGGGGATCCCGGAGCCTCATCCCGATCCCACCCTGCTCAAACCCAACTCCAAGGGTTTTTTCTCATGGAAAAAGAGAATTCCAGAATCCCTAAATTCCATTCCAGGATCCCTAAATCCCTTCCAGGGGCAAATCCCAAATCCCAGATTCTAAATCCCAAATCCTTCAGAGTGGGACAAGAGCGACCCCTGGGTGCCCTGATCCCACCCGGCTCAGATCCCACTCCGAGGGTTTTTTCTCATGGAAAAAAGGGATTCCAGGATCTCAAAATCCCATCCCAGAATCCCTAAATTCCATCCCAGAATCCCTAAATCCCTTCCAGGGGCAAATCCCGAATCCCAAATCCCTCAGAGTGGGAGAAGGGGGATCCCGGAGCCTCATCCCGATCCCACCCCGCTCAAACCCAACTCAAATTTTTTTTTTTTTTTTTTTTTCCTGAAGCAAAAAGAGAATTCCAGGATCCCTAAATTCCATCCAGAGCTATTCCAGGGGGGAAAATCCCAAAAAAAATCGGCGGGACCGACCTTTGGGAATCTCCTGGAGCCTCATCCCGCTGCCAGCTCGCTCCGCTCCCAACCCCGACAATTCCAGCAGCTCCAAATCCCCAAATCCCGGAGGCGCTCCGGGAATCTCCGGCTCCTCCCAAATCCCTAAATCCCTAAATCCCACCTCGGGGAGTGGCCAAAGCTCTCCCGCTTTTCCCTCCTCCCTCATTCCAGCCGGGAATTCCTGAAATCCCTTCCCTTCAATCCCCTCCCAGCTCAGCCGCGGCGCTTTTTTTTTTTTTTTTTTTTCCTTTCCCACACCCGCGGAGTTGAATTCTCATGGAGAAAAAAAAAAAAAATAAAAAAAAATTCCGATTCTGCCGGGATATTTTTTTTTTTTTTTTTTTTTGGGAGGGGGGAATTGTTTCGTACCTTGCGGGAGGAATCCCGGAGATCCCTGGATCGGGATTCCCGGGAAGCAGCGCGGGATCCCGGCGGGGCGCAGGGCGGCGCTGGCCGGGCGCACGCAGCCGCTCACCTTCCAGGAAGAGCAGATTCCTGGAATCCAGGGAAAATCCAGCTCAGGAATGGGAGAGGGAGGAGGAGGAGGAGGGATGGGAATGGGGGAAGGAGGGAGGGAAGGAGGGAGGGATCCCAGATTTTAGTGGGATCCCAGATTTTAGTGGGGAGAGGAGGAAATGGGACATTCCCAAAAGGGCAGGAACTGGGAATGAGCCGGGAATCGCCCCGGGAATGGGAGAGGGAGGGGCTGGAATGTGAAATGTGGGAATGTGGGAATGTGGGAATGAAGGGTTGGAATGTGGGAATGTGGGAATGGCTCACGGCGAGCGTGGGATCCCAGATTTCAGCGAGATCCCAGAATTTCAGCGGGACGGGAATGAGAAATGGGGCGCTGCCAAAAGCTGGGAACTGGGAATGGAGCCGGGAATGGGAGAGGGAAGGAGGGAGAGGGGTGGGAATGTGGGAATGTGGGAATGTGGGAATGTGGGAATGTGGGAACGTGGGAATGGGAATGTGGGAAGGGAGCAGGGAGGGCGGGATCCCAGATTTTAGTGGGATTGGTCCTGGCCAAAAGCAGGAACTGGGAATGGAACTGGGAATTCCAGCGGGAATGGGAGAGGAAGGGGAGGAGGAGGAGGAGGGAGAGGGAGAGGGGTGGGAATTTGGGAAGGGAGAGGGAGGGAGAGCAGGGTTTGGATCCCAGATTTTAGCAGGATCCCAAATTTTAGTGGGATGAGCATGAGAAATGGAGCATTCCCAAAAATCAGAGAGTGGGAATTGCACCGGGAATTGGAGGATGGAAGGGGAGGAGAAGGAGGGAGAGGGAAGGGAATGTGGGAATGAGGGAATGTGGGAGGGAGAGGGAGTGCGGGGTTGGGTGGGATCCCAAATTTCAGTGGGATGAGCAGAAGGAGAAATGGAGCATTCCCAAAAATCAGGGAGTGGGAAATGAGAGCCAGGAATGGGAGAGGGAGGGGAGGAGGAGGAGGAGGGAGAGGGGAAGGAATGTGGGAATGTGGGAAGAGAGAGAGAAGGGGGGGTTTGGATCCCAGATTTCTATAGGATCCCAAATTTTAGTGGGATGAGGATGAGAAATGGAGCATTCCCAAAAATCAGAGAGTGGGAATGGAACCAGGAATGAGAAAGGGAAGACGAGGAGGGAGAGGGGAGGGAATGAGTGAGGGAGAGCAGGGTGTGGATCCCAGATTTCAGTGAGATCCCAAATTTTTCAGGGAGAATTGGAGCATTCCCAAAAATCAGGGAGTGGGAATTGCACCGGGAGGAGCTGAGGAGGAGGAGGGAGAGGGGAGGGAATTTGGGAATTTGGGAATGTGGGAAGGGAGAGCAGGGATGGATCCAGAGATTCACAAGAATCTGGGATGGATCCAGGGAAATCAGAAAGATTTGGGATGGATCCAGGGATTCACAAACTCCCCCCAAAACCAGGAATGAGGATCCAAACCCATTTTTTTGGGATCAGCAGCAAAGCTGGAAAATTCCCCTCCCTCCTCCTCCCCCTCCTTCCCAATCCCTGCGGGGCAATTCCAGCCCAGCCCTGGGAACATTCCAAACTTCCCTGGGAACATTCCAAGCTTCTCCCTCATGGAATTTTCCTGGATCTCATCCCCTCCCTTCCCTCCCCTCCTGCCAGGCTGGAATTTGAACCATTCCTGCCCCTCCTGGAAATTCCAGCCCCGATCCAAGCGGGAATTTCCCACCCTTGGTCTCACATTCCCGGATTTTCTCATCCCCCTGGGGATTTTCCAGCCCTGAAGCTTTAGAAAGGTGCAAAAATTCAGGAATTTCTGCTCCAGTTGCAGGGAAATTGGGATAAATCCAACTAAACTCGGTCCTGTCCTGGGGTTTTGGGGCTGGAATATCCAAATTCTCTCTGGATCCACGGGGAATCCTCAAAAAATCTGGGAAAAATCGGGGGGAAATACAGGAAGGGGCTGAGAGCTGAAAAATCTGGGGAAAAAATGGGGAAAAAACCGAGAAAAAATCCGGGAAAAAGCTGGGAAGGGGCAGGAAGGGGATGAGATCCCAAATCCAGCCCCAAAAATCTGGGGAAAATCCGGGAAAAATCCAGGAAAAATTGGGGAAGGGGCTGAGATCCCAAATCCAGCCCTGAAAATCCAGGGAAAATGTGAGGGGAAATCTGGGACAAAATCAGGGGGAAAATCTGGGTGAAATCCTGGAAAAATCTGGGAAAAACTGGGGGAAAATCCGGGAAAACTCAGGGAACAATCTGGGGAAAAATCCAGGAAAAATCCATGAAAAATCTGGGAAAAACCTGGGAAAAATCCAGGAAAAAACGGAAAATCCAGGAAAACCCAAGAAATATGTGGGGGAAATCCAGGAAAAATCTGGGGGGAAATCAGGGGAAAACCTGGGAAAAAAGCCAGGAAAATTGTGGGAAAATCTGGGAAAAATCTGGGGCAAAAGGTGGAGAAAATCTGGGGAAAAAAAATCCAGGAGGAATCTAGGAAAATTTTGGGAAAATTTTGGGAAAAATTGTGAGAAATCCTTGGAAAGCCTCACCAGTGATGTAGGATCGGGCGTTGCAATCCTCGATGTCCATGGCTGCAAATTCCCTAAAAAAGGAGGAAATCCCCTCAGAATTCCAAATTTATCCAGGGAAAAATCAGGAATTTGGGAAACAGCGACCCTGGGAAAGCCCAAATCTGCACCTGGCCTGGAGGGGGATGGGAATCCATGGGAATTCCAGGGGATTTTATGGAATTTTATGGAATTTTTTAGGAATTTTTAGGGATTTTATGGAATTTTATGGATTTGATTCCGGGGGAATTTTGGGATCTGCAGGGAAAGAGGAGCTGATGATGAGGGGGCTTTAATTAGCTATTAATGAGTTATTATTTCCATATTAATTGGTTATTAACTGGATAATGATCAGTTATTATTAGGTTATAATTAGTAATTAATTTGACGTTAATCAGTTATTAATTGGATGTTAATTCATTTTTCTTTGGCGTTAATTAGTTGTTAATTGGATGTTAATTAGTTATTAATTGGGTGTTAATTCATTTTAATCAGACATTAACTGGTTATTAATAAGCCATTAATTGTTTATTAATTGGCTTATTAAATTTTGATTGATATTAATTGGTTCTTAACTAGTTATTACTTAGTCATTAATTTTTATTGATTGATATTAATTGGGTTTTAACTGGCTGTTGTTCCACCATTAATTTTATTAATTGGTATTGACTCAATATTGATCATTAATTGTATATTAATTGGCTAATGATAGGTAATAATGGGGCTATTAATTGGATATTAATTGGTTATTGATTGGATATTAACTAGCTATTAATGACTTATCAAGTGGGTATTAATTGGTTGTTAATTACTAATAAGTTAATAATTGGTTAGTAATGAGCCACTGGAACCATTAATTGATTACAAATGAGCTATTAATTGTTTATTAATAACGTATTAACTGGACATTAACTGACTCTTGGTTAGTTATTAATGGTGTATTAATGAGCCATTAACTGATTATTAATGAGCTATTGGCAAGGAGTCATTAACTGGTTAATGAGCTATTAACTGGGTATTAATTGGCTGGTAATGAGCTATTAATTAGTTATTAATGAGGTTTTAATTAGGAGCCAGAGCTGTTCATGGGCGCAGGGGGAACAGCCTGGGGTGATCCCAGGGACAGTTCCAGGGTTGGGGACAGTTCCAGAATTAAGGGACATTCCAGGATCAGGGACAATCCCTGTGCTGAAATCCCAGATCTGGGGACAATTCCAGGCTTGGGGACAACCCCAGGATTGAGAACATTCCATCCTGGGGACAATCCTGGAATTAAGGGACATTCCAGGATCAGGGAGAGTCCCACTCCTGGGACAATCCTGGGATTGAGAACATTCCAACCTGGGGACAAATCCATTCCTGGGGACAAATCCAGGCCCTGCAATCCCAGGATCAGGGATGATCTCAGTCCTGGAACCTCGGATTTGGGGACAAATCCCAGTCCTGGAGACAAATCCCAGTCCTGGGGACAAATCCCAAAATCAGGGACAACTCCATTCCTGGGGACAAATCCCAGTCCTGCAACCCCAGGATCAGGGATGATCCCAGGCCTGCAACCTCAGATTTGGGGACAAATCCCAGTCCTGGGGACTAATCCCAAAATCAGGGACAACTCCATTCCTGGGCACAATCCCAGTCCTGCAATTCCAGTCCTGGGGACAAATCCCAGTCCTGGGGACAATCCCAACATCAGGGACAATTCCAGTCCTGGGGACAAATCCCAGGATCAGGAACAGTTCCAGTCCTGGGCACAATCCCAGTCCTGCAACCCCAGATTTGGGGACAAATCCTGGTCCTGGGGACAATCCCAGGAACCAAGGACATCCCAGGATTGAGGCCATTCCATCCTGGGGACAATCCTGGAATTAAGGGACATTCCAGGATCAGGAACAGTTCCAGTCCCGGGGACAACCCCAGGATCAGGGACAATCCCTGTGCTGAAATCCCAGATCTGGGGACAAATCCCAAAATTAAAGACAATCCTGGAATGAAGGACAATCCTGGTGCTGCCATCCCAGATCTGGGGACAGTTCCAGGTCTGGGGACAATCCTGGGATTGAGGACATTCCATCCAGGGGACAATCCCAGGATTTAGGACATTCCTGGGATCAGGGACAATCCCAGAATTAAGAATAATCCCAGGATCAGAGACAATCCCAAAACCAAGGACATTCCCAGGATTTAGGACATTCCACAGAAAATTCCAGGAATTCCCTCACTCTGAAATTCTCCTTCCCACCCCTCCCCATCCATTCCCTGATATTTGAAATTTTGGGAATTTTGGGAAAAATCCATCCCAGGTTAAAAAAAAAAAATCAGGAATTTTACCATGGGGAGAGCTGGAATTTCTCAATCCCAGCAGGATCAAAAAAGAAAAAAAAACCAGGAAAAATCAATTTCTCAAACCAAGTAGGGAAATGGGCAGGAAAAATTGGGAATTCTCAGTCCCAGAGGAATAAAAGGCTGGGAAAATTTGAATTCCTAAATCCCAGCAGGATAAAAAACAGGGATAATTGGAATTCTCAATCTCTTGGGCAGGGAAATTTGGATTTTTAAAAGGAAAAAAAAAAAAATCCCCAGCAGCTCTCTGGGAACCACATCCACAATTATTTTCCCAAATTTCTGCCAGGGAGGGATTGGAATGAAAACTCCCAAAATTCCTCCATCCTCACAGCAGCACCCCAGCATATTCTCCTTTTTTTTTTTTTTTTTTTTAAGGGAAAAGTCCAAAAAAAGCAGCAGGGGCAGAGGGAGGAATTCCCTGGATAAATCCCTGGGAGAAGCAGGACACGGATCCAGGGCTGATTCCAAAGGGGGGATCCCTGGGGAATCCCAGCTGGAATTAGGGCACTGCTCTCCCTCCTCCTTCCCAGAATCCAGGACTTTTCCCCACCTGGGAAAACTCTGGGAAAAAAAAAAAAAAAAACAAAAAAAACAAAAAAAAAAAAAACCACAAAAAAAACCCCCAAAAAAACCCCAAAAAAACCCAAAAACTAGAAAAAAAAGCCAAAAAACCCCCAAAAAAACCCCAAATCCTTCAGGAAAAAAACTTCATTTAACCCCTCCCCATCCCAACCCTGAGGAATTCCAGGAGATCTCAGGAAAAACCCACCTCAGGTTTAAAAATCCACAGATTTTCCCACTTTTTTTTTTTTTTGGGTGTAGATCCCATCCCAAATGAAGAATTTCGGGATGAGCCCAGAAAAACCCCTCAGATCCCATCCCACGCTTTAAAATCCATCATTTTTCCCTGACTTTTCCCACTTTTTTTTCCCTTTTTATCACAAATCCCATCCCACTTTTAAAACCCCACAGATTTTCCCGACTTCTCCCACTTTTTTCTCCTTTGATTTTCCCAAATTTCCCCCTTTTTGTTGTACCTGAAGCTCCAGGTCCCCTCCGGAATTATTTTTCCACCTCTGGAAACAGCAAAAAAAAAACCTCCCCAGACCCGATCCCAGCGGGAATTCCGATGGATCCCGGCCCCAAAAATCCCAAATCCCGTTTTTTCCCGAAATATCCCAGCTCAGATCCGAGCTCCTCTCAGCGCTGGAAGCAGCAGGAAAAGATTTTTTCGGGAATAAACACCTCCGGATAAATTCCCTGAGCTTCCCTTTTCCAATCCCAGTTTCCTTTCCAAGCCCCGTTTCCGATGGAATTTTTTTTTTTTTTTTTTTTTGGGTTGGATTTTATTTTTTTTTTTTCCTCCCCCCCGCTCCGACCTTTTCTTTTTTGCCGCTGGAGAAAAAAATTCCCAGAAGGTTTTGTCAGCGGAAAAAAGTTCCATGGAAAGCCCCATCCCACGAGCATTCCCAGAGAGGGAGAGAGAAAAAAAAAAGAAAAAAATAAAAAAGCAAAGGAAGTGGCTCTGGGAAGAGCCCGGAGTGGGCGGGAATGACAAAAAAAATTCCTTGGAAAAAAAAAAAAAAATAAAAAAAGAAAGGGGAAAAAAAATAAATTAAAAGAAGTGCTGAGAGGAAAAAAAATAAAAAAAAAAAAAAAAAAGAGAGAGAGAGAAAATAAAGTTGTTTTTTTTTTTTTTATATATTTTTGGGGGGATGAATCAAAACTTTCAGACTCGGAGGTTGGTGGGAATGGAATTCCAGCTGGGAATTCCAGCAGCCCCGAGCAGGCCCCAGCTGGAATCCCGGAATTTTTTCTGTCGGGAAAACGCTGCGGCCGGAGCGGCTCCATCCCCCTGCCCGGCCGGGACAACATCCCAGAATTTCCCCACATTCCCAGGGCGCTTTTCCAGGAATTGACAGAGAGCAGGGCTGGAAAAACCGGGAATGGAATCCTGGATAAAACCAGGAAAAAAAAAACTATTCTGACTCTTTGTAAGGCTGGAAAAACCGGGAATGGAATCCTGGATAAAAACCAGGAAAAAAAAACCAATTTTGACTCTGTAGGGCTGGAAAAACTGGGAATTAAATCCTGGATAAATCTAGGATAAACTCTGGATAAAACCCAGAAAAAAAACCAATTCCAACTCTTTGCAGGGTTGGAAAAACCGGGAATGGAATCCTGGATAAAACCAGGGAAAAAAACCCCAATTCTGACTTTTTGTAGGATGGAAACACTGGGAATTAAATCCTGGATAAACCCTGAATAAATCCTGGATAAAACCCAGAAAAAATCTCATTCCCACTCTTTGGAGGGGCTGGAAAACCTGGGAATTAAATCCTGGATAAATCCCCATCCCCAGTCTTGGAACAACTGGGAAAACCAGGAATGGAATCCTGGATAAAAACCAGAAAAAACCCAATTCCCGCTCTTTGGAGGGATGGAAACACTGGGAATTAAATCCTGGATAAATCCTGGATAAATCCCCATCCCCAGTCTTGGAACAACTGGAAAAACCAGGAATGGAATACCAGAAAAAAACCCAATTCCCACTCTTTGCAAGGCTGGAAAAACAGGGAATTAAATCCTGGATAAATAATTGATAAACCCTGGATAAAACCCAGAAAAAAAAAACATTCCCACTCTTTGTAGGGCTGGAAAAACTGGGAATTAAATCTTGAATAAATCCCCACTGCCAACCTTGGAACAACTGGGAAAACCAGGAATGGAATCCTGGATAAAAAACAGAAAAAACCCAATCCTTACTTTTTGCAGGGCTGGAAAAACTGGGAATTATATCCTGGATAAATTCCAACTCCCACTCTTTGCAGGGCTGGAAAACAGAGAATTGAATCCTGGATAAATCCTGGATAAATCCCCATTCACAGCCTTGGGACAACTGGGAAAACCAGGAATGGAATCCCAGAAAAATCCCAATTCCCACTCTTTGCAAGGCTGGAAAAACTGGGAATTAAATCCTGGGTAAATCCCCAGAAAAAATCCAATTCCCACTCTTTGTTTGGCTGGAACAACTGGGAATTAAATCTTGGAGAAACCCTGAATAAATCCCCATTCCCAGCCTTGGAACAACTGAGAAAACAGGGAATGGAATCCCAGAAAAAAAACCAATTCCCACTCTTTGTAGGGCTGGAACAATTGGGAATTAAATCCTGGATAAATCCCCATTCCCAGCCTTGGAACAACTGGAAAAACTGGGAATGGAATCCTGGATAAAAATCAGAAAAAAACAATTCTCACTCTTTGCAGGGCTGGAAAAACAGGGGATTGAATCTTGGATAAATCCCAGAAAAATCCCCATTTCCAGCCTTGGAACAACTGGAAAAACTGGGAATGGGATCCCAGAAAAAAACCAATTCCCACTCTTTGTAGGGCTGGAACAATTGGGAATTAAATCCTGGCTAAATCCCCATTCCCAGCCTTGGAACAGCTGGGAAAACCAGGAATGGAATCCTGGATAAACCCTGGACAAAAACCAGAAAAGCTCCAATTCCCACTCCTTGCAGGGCTGGAAAAACAGGGAATTAAATCCTGGATAAATCCTGGATAAATCCCCATCCCCAGCCTTGGAACAACTGGAAGAAACAGGAATAGAATCCCAGAAAAATTCCACTTCTGACTCATTGCAGGGCTCAAAAACCAGGGGAATGGAATCCTGGATAAATCCAGGATAAATCTCCATTCCCAGCCTTGGAACAATTGGAAAAACAGGGAATGAAATCCCAGAAAAACTCCAATTCCCACTCCTTGCAGGGCTGGGAAAAAGAGGAAATTAAATCCCAAATAAATCCCCATTGCCAACCTTGGAACAACTGGAAAAACAGGGAATAGAATTCTGGATAAAACCCAATTCTGACTTTTTGCAGGGCTGGAAAAACAAGGAATGGAATCCTGGATAAAAACCAGAAAAACCAATTTCCCACTCTTTGTAGAGATGGAAAAACTGGGAATTAAATCCTGGATAAATCCTGGATTAATCCCCACTGCCAGCCTTGGAACAACTGGAAAATCCAGGAATGGAATCCTGGATAAATCCCAGAAAAAAACCCAATTCCCACTCTTTACAGGGATGGAAAAACTGGGAATTAAATCCTGGATAAATCCCCATTGCCAGCCTTGAAACAACTGGAAAAAGCAGGAATGGAATCCCAGAGAAATTCCAATTTCCAGGCTTTGCATAACTCAAAGAACAGGGAAGGAAATCCTGGATCAATCCCCAATTCCCACTCTCTGCATAACTGGAAAAATTCCCATTCCAGCCCTGCAAAGGGTGGGATAAATCCTGGAAAAATCCCAGAAAAATCCCCATTTCCAGCCTTGGAACAACCAGAAAACCAGGAATGAATTCCTGCATAAATCCAGGATAAATCCCCATTCCCAGCTTTTTAATAACTGGAAAATCCAGATAATAAAATCCCAGAAAAATTTGAATTTCCAGCCTTTCCACAACTGAAAAACAAGGAATTAAATCCTGGATAAATCCCCATTCCCACCCTTGGCACAGCCCAAACCCCGGGAATGCAATCCCAGTTAAATCCCAGTTAAATCCCAGTTAAATCCCATCCCGGGGCCCCAGCGCTCCCATGGAAATTGGGAATGTTATTTTTCCCAAAAAATAATAATAATAAAAAAAAAATCTCTCCTCCTCCTCCCCCCACTTCCCTGCCCGGAAAAATCCACCCAAAAAAAAAAAAAATCCTGGGAAAACCGCGAGAATTCCTGGCTTTCAACTCCCGGGATCCGCCTCAAATTCCAAACTCAAATTCCAACCCAACCCTCCGGGATTTTTTTTTTTCCCTTCTTTTGTCCTCAGGATAAAAAAAAAAAAAAAAAAAAACTGGAAAAACAATTCCAGGACATTCTGGGATAAAGCTCCAGCTGCTTCAAGCAGTTTTTTTTTTAATTTTTTTTTTTTTTTTTTTGGGATAAAGCTGGAAAAAAACAATTCCAGGACGTTCTGGGATGAAGCTCCGGTTGTGGCTTTTTTTTTTTTTTTTAATTATTATCTTTTTTAAATTTAATTTAAATTCCAAACTGGAGCAGCTCCCTCGGGAAGAGATCCCAAAAAAAATCCTCGCTCCCGTGCCCTTGGATAACCCCAAAATTCCCATGGGATCCAGGGGAGGTGGAAAAATCCCAAAAATTCCCGCTGATCCCAAAAAAAAAATTAAAATTTTTTTTGCCTCCCCCCACCCCGGGAATTCCCAAGGGAAAATTTTTTGGGAATTTTGGGATATGAGGGGAAATTCCCCCTAAAAATTCCTGGGGATGGGAGGAGCTGGAAAATCCCCGGAGGGATTTTTTGGAAGCCCAAAATTCCCAAAAAAATTCCTTTATCCCAAAAAAAAAGCCTCAGGAATTGGGGAGGGGGAGATTCCCGTGAGTGTCATTCCAGGGATTCCATGGAATCCTGAAAGGGGGAGGGGAAAAAAATCCTTCAGGGGGTTTGGGGGGTCCTGATCCCACAGGGGGGCACCCCAAAAATCAGAGATATCAAAAATCAGAGACCCCAAAAATGAGAGACCCCACAAATCAGAAATATCAAAAATCAGAGACCCAAAAAATCAGAGATATAAAAAAATCAAAGAATCCCAAAAATCAGAGACCCCAAAAATTAGAGATTCTCCCCAAAAATCAGAGACCTCCCCAAAAAAAATCAGTGATCCCCAAAAATCAGAGACTCCCTAAAAGGGAACAGGGACCCCCTAAAAATCAGAGAACCCCAAAAATCGTAGACTCCTTAAAAGGGACAGGGACCCCCCCGAAAAAAAACAGAGAATCCCAAATCAGAGACCCCAAACATCAGAGACACCCCCCCCAAAAATCAGTGATCCCCAAAAATCAGAGAACCCCAAAAAATCAGAGACCCCTAAAAGCGACAGGGACCCCCCCCCCCAAAAAAAAATCAGTGACCCCCAAAAATCAGAGACCCCTAAAACAGACAAGGAACCCCCAAAAATCAGGGACCCCCCCCCAAAAAAATCCAGTCCCGAGACCCTCAGAAAGGTCGCGGACCCCCCCAAAAAAAAATTCAGATCCCAAAACCCCCTGAGGGGACACGACCCCCCCAAAATTGAGACACCTCCCCCCAAAATAACCGGACCCCCCCTCAGGGGGTTTTGGCGGGCTCTGGTTTTTTTTGGGAGGGGTCCCGGAGGGTCTTAGGGGGACACGACCCCCCCCCAAAATTCAGCCCCCATCCCCAAATAAAGCGGGGGGGAACCCCCCAAATTGAGGAGACCCCCCCCAAAATACAGCCTTGAAATCAATCGCAGACACACGGACCCCTCCCAAAAATGAGAGACCCCCCCCCCAAAATCCAGCCTTGAGTCGCCCCCAAATGCAGATTTGAGACACTCAGGGGGACACGACCCCCCCCAAAATTCCGAGCCCGCCAAAACCCCCTGAGGGTGTGGAGGGGACACGACCCCTCCCAATAAAAAAACAAGACCCCCCCCACAAAAACAGCGGGGGGGCACGACCCCCCCTCAAATCCATCCCTCAGAACAGACGCGACCCCCCCTCAAATCCATCCCTCAGGAGAGACACGACCCCCCCTCAAATCCATCCCTCAGGGGGGACGCGACCCCCCCTCAAATCCATCCCTCAGGAGAGACACGACCCCCCCTCAAATCCATCCCTCAGGAGAGACACGACCCCCCCTCAAATCCATCCCTCAGGAGGGACGCGACCCCCCCTCAAATCCATCCCTCAGGAGAGACACGACCCCCCCTCAAATCCATCCCTCAGGAGAGACACGACCCCCCCTCAAATCCATCCCTCAGAAGGGACGCGACCCCCCCTCAAATCCATCCCTCAGAACAGACACGACCCCCCCTCAAATCCATCCCTCAGAAGGGACGCGACCCCCCCTCAAATCCATCCCTCAGGAGAGACGCGACCCCCCCTCAAATCCATCCCTCAGAACAGACACGACCCCCCCTCAAAGGGGACACGACCCCCCCTCAAATCCATCCCTCAGAACAGACACGACCCCCCCTCAAAGGGGACACGACCCCCTCAAATCCATCCCTCAGGAGAGACGCGACCCCCCCTCAAATCCATCCCTCAGAACAGACACGACCCCCCCTCAAATCCATCCCTCAGAAGGGACGCGACCCCCCCTCAAATCCATCCCTCAGGAGAGACGCGACCCCCCCTCAAATCCATCCCTCAGGAGAGACGCGACCCCCCCTCAAATCCATCCCTCAGAACGGACACGACCCCCCCTCAAATCCATCCCTCAAGGGGGGCACGACCCCCCCTCAAATCCATCCCTCAGAAGGGACGCGACCCCCCCTCAAATCCATCCCTCAGGAGAGACGCGACCCCCCCTCAAATCCATCCCTCAGAACAGACACGACCCCCTCTCAAATCCATCCCTCAGAACAGACGCGACCCCCCCTCAAATCCATCCCTCAGGAGAGACACGACCCCCCCTCAAATCCATCCCTCAGAACGGACACGACCCCTCCAAATCCACCCTTCAGGGGAGAAGCGACCCCCCCTCAAATCCATCCCTCAGAACGGACGCGACCCCCCCTCAAATCCATCCCTCAGAACGGACGCGACCCCCCCTCAAATCCATCCCTCAGAACGGACACGACCCCTCCAAATCCACCCTTCAGGGGAGAAGCGACCCCCCCTCAAATCCATCCCTCAGAACAGACGCGACCCCCCCTCAAATCCATCCCTCAGGAGGGACGCGACCCCCCCTCAAATCCATCCCTCAGGAGAGACGCGACGCCCCCTCCCCAAATTCCGAGCGCGCCAAAACCCCGCTGAGCCCCTCAGGGGGACGCGCCCCCTCAGAACAGCCCCCCCCCCCCCAAATCCCACCCCGCAGCCCCAAACCCACCCTGGGGGGGGCACAGCGACCCCTCCCCACCCCTCAGACCCAGCGACCCCTCCCCACCCCTCAGAGCGCGCGGGGCCGCGCCCCCCCCTCACCGCTGTCGCCGCTGTCACCGCCGCGCTCGGAACCCCCCCCGGGGCTGGGGGGGGGCGCGGGGGTCCCGCTGAGGGGGGTCCGGGGGGGTCCGGGGGGGTCCGGGCGAGGCGGCGGCGGCTCCTGAGGAGGCCGCGGGCCCCCCCCCCCGCCCCCGGCACTTCCGGCCCCGGCCCCGGCACTTCCGGCCCCGGCAGGGCTGAGGGGAGAGCGCCGAGAGAATCGATGGGGCAGGGGAGAGGGGAGAGCACAGAGAGAATCGATGGGGCAGGGGAGAGCACAGAGAGAATCGATGGGGCAGGGGAGAGGGGAGAGCACAGAGAGAATCGATGGGGCAGGGGAGAGGGGAGAGCGCCGAGAGAATCGATGGGGCAGGGGAGAGGGGGAGCACAGAGAGAATCGATGGGGCAGGGGAGAGGGGAGAGCACAGAGAGGAGCACAGAGAGAATCGATGGGGCAGGAGAGGGGGGAGCACAGAGATGGGGCAGGGGAGAGGGGAGAGCACAGAGAGAATCGATGGGGCAGGAGAGAGGGGAGAGCACCGAGAGAATCGATGGGGCAGGGGAGAGGGGAGAGCACAGAGAGAATCGATGGGGCAGGGGAGAGCACAGAGAGAATCGATGGGGCAGGGGAGAGGGGAGAGCACAGAGAGAATCGATGGGGCAGGGGAGAGGGGAGAGCGCAGAGAGAATCGATGGGGCAGGGGAGAGCACAGAGAGAATCGATGGGGCAGGGGAGAGGGGAGAGCACAGAGAGAATCGATGGGGCAGGGGAGAGGGGAGAGCGCCGAGAGAATCGATGGGGCAGGGGAGAGGGGGAGCACAGAGAGAATCGATGGGGCAGGGGACAGGGGAGAGCACAGAGAGAATCGATGGGGCAGGGGAGAGGGGAGAGCACAGAGAGAATCGATGGGGCAGGGGACAGGGGAGAGCACAGAGAGAATCGATGGGGCAGGGGAGAGGGGAGAGCACAGAGAGAATCGATGGGGCAGGGGAGAGGGGAGAGAACAGAGAGAATCGATGGGGCAGGGGAGAGGGGAGAGCGCCGAGAGAATCGATGGGGCAGGGGAGAGGGGGAGCACAGAGAGAATCGATGGGGCAGGGGAGAGGGGAGAGCACAGAGAGAATCGATGGGGCAGGAGAGGGGGAGCACAGAGAGAATCGATGGGGCAGGGGAGAGGGGAGAGCACAGAGAGAATCGATGGGGCAGGAGAGAGGGGAGAGCACAGAGAGAATCGATGGGGCAGGGGAGAGGGGGAGCACAGAGAGAATCGATGGGGCAGGGGAGAGGGGAGAGCACAGAGAGAATCGATGGGGCAGGGGACAGGGGAGAGCACAGAGAGAATCGATGGGGCAGGGGAGAGGGGAGAGCACAGAGAGAATCGATGGGGCAGGGGACAGGGGAGAGCACAGAGAGAATCGATGGGGCAGGGGAGAGGGGAGAGCACAGAGAGAATCGATGGGGCAGGGGAGAGGGGAGAGAACAGAGAGAATCGATGGGGCAGGGGAGAGAGGAGAGCACAGAGAGAATCGATGGGGCAGGGGAGAGGGGAGAGCACAGAGAGAATCGATGGGAGAGGGGAGAGGGGAGAGCACAGAGAGAATCGATGGGGCAGGGGAGAGGGGAGAGCACAGAGAGAATCGATGGGGCAGGAGAGAAAAGAGAGCACAGAAAGAATCGATGGGACAGGGATCGATAACAGGAAATGATAAGAGGGATCGATAACAGGGATTGATAACAGGGATTGATAATGGGGATCAATAATGGAGATTTAGAACCGGGATCGATAACAGGGATTGATAACAGGGAATTGATTTCAGGAATTGATAAGGGGGATTGATAACAGGGCTTGATAACAGGGGATTTATAATGGGGATTGATAAGGGGTGTCAATAAATGGGAATTGATAACGAGGATTTATAACAGGGATTGATAACGGGGATTTATAACAGGGATTGATAACAGGGATTGATAATGGTGATTTATATCAGGGATTGATAACAGGAATTGATAACAGGTTTCCAGAAATGGGAATCAGTAACCGAGGGCCGATACCCCGGGACTGATGACCTGGGGTCGATAACCAATATCGGATATCGGTGATCGATCACCAATCGCTGCTGATCAATACAGGGGATCAATAGGGTGGGAATGGGGTCAGGGGCTTGTTTGGGGCCACAAACTCCTGTAGGGGCAGCGAGTCCTTGTAGGGTCAGGGGGGTCCTGTGGGGTCAGGGGTTATTTACGGTCAGGGGGGTCCCACGGTGTCAGGAGGTTATTTAGGGTCAGGACGTTATTTAGGGTCAGGAGGTTATTTAAGGTGGGGAGGTTATTTAGGGTCCAGGGGTTCCCATAGGATCAGGGGGTTTCTATAGGATCAGGGGGTATTTAGGGTCAGGGTGTTATTTAGGGTCAGGGTGTCGCATAGGATCAGGGGTTCCCATAGGATCAGGGGTTCCCATAGGATCAGGGGTTTCTATAGGATCAGGGGGTATTTAGGGTCAGGGTGTTATTTAGGGTCAGGGGTTCCCATAGGATCAGGGGTTCCCATAGGATCAGGGGTTTCTATAGGATCAGGGGGTTTCTATAGGATCGGGGTTATTTAGGGTCATGGGGGTCCCATCATGCCATGGGGTTCTATAGGATCACAGTGTCCTGTAGGATCAGGGGGTCCCAGAACTGTCCCCATTTCCCCTGACCCCATCCCAACCCTGCCCTCGCTGCCCCAGGAAGGCAACGAACCCGTAAAAGTTCCCAAATCTTTATGGCAGGAGGCACTTTCACACATCGGGCCATAAAACCCTGAAGCCATAAAAACCAGGGGCCATAAAACCCTGGGGCCATAAAGCAGGAGCCATAAAACCCCGCTGACCTTCGAGCTGTGGGGCTGCAGGAACCCTCGGGGCAGGAGAACCCATCGGGGCCGTGGAAACCTTTGGGGTCTCCAGAACCCTCTGGGGTCCATAAAATCCTGTTGGGATTTTATTTGGGTCTGTAGAACCCTTTAGAGTCCATAAAATCCTTTTGGGGTCTCCAGAACACTTCAGAGGAGGCATAAAAACACTTTGGTGTCCATAAAATCCTTTGGGGTCTGTAAAATCCTTTTGGGGTCTGTAGAACCTTTTGGGGTCCATAAAATCCTTTTGAGGTCTGGGGAATCTTTTAGGGTCAACTAAACCTGGGGTCTGTGGGACACTTTGGGGTCTGTGGGACCCTTTGGGATCCACAGTCCCATTGATCTCCAGGGATCCCTGGTGTCCCTGGCACTCAGCGGGTGACACAGTGACAGGGACATGGTGCCAGGTGTTGCTCAGGACCCATCTGTGTCCCCAGTGTCCCCAGTGTTCCTGCTGTCCTCCCTGTCCCCAATGTCCCTACTGTCCCTACTGTCCCCATGTCCCCAGTGTCCCTCAGTGGGTGATGTCCCTACTGTCCCTAATGTCCTCAGTGTCCCTCAGGACCCTGATGTCCCCAATGTCCCCACTGTCCCCAATATCGCCAGTACCCCTATGTCCCCAAAGTCCCCACTGTCCCAATGGTGTCCCTCAAGGGGTGATGTCCCTACTGCCCCAAATGTCCTACATGTCCCCAGTGTCCCTGCTGTCCCCTCTGTCCCTCAGCGTGTCACGGTGACGGGCACGCGGTGCCAGGCGTTGCTCAGCACCCCGCGCAGGCTCCAGATGGGCGCCATGTCCTCAGTGTCCCCAATGTCCCCAGTACCCCAATGTCCCTGCTGTCCCCAATGTCCCCAGTGTCCCCAATGTCCCTGCTGTCCCCAATGTCCCCAATGATGTCCCCAGTGTCCCCAGTGTCCCTCAGCGTGTCACGGTGACGGGCACGCGGTGCCAGGCGTTGCTCAGCACCCCGCGCAGGTTCCAGATGGGCGCCATGTCCCCAATGTCCCTGCTGTCCCCAATGCCCTCAGTGTCCCCAGTGTCCCCAGTGTCCCCAATGTCCCTGCTGTCCCCAGTGCCCTCAGTGTCCCCAGTGTCCCCAATGATGTCCCCACTGTCCCCAATGTCTCAGCGTGTGACGGTGACGGGCACGCGGTGCCAGGCGTTGCTCAGCACCCCGCGCAGGTTCCAGATGGGCGCCATGTCCCCAATGTCCCCAATGTCCCCAGTGTCCCCAGTGTCCCTCAGCGTGTCACAGTGACGGGCACGCGGTGCCAGGCGTTGCTCAGCACCCCGCGCAGGTTCCAGATGGGCGCCATGTCCCCAGTGTCCCCAATGTCCCCAGTACCCCAATGTCCCCAATGTCCCCAGTGTCTCAGCGTGTGACGGTGACGGGCACGCGGTGCCAGGCGTTGCTCAGCACCCCGCGCAGGTTCCAGATGGGCGCCACGCTGTCGGGCTGCACGTTGTAGCTGCTGTCCACGGCCTTGCAGACGATGTCCAGCCGCGCTCCGGCCGGCGCCGCCGCCCGCAGCTCCCACAGCGCCCAGGCCCAGCCCCGGCCCCGCGCCGGCCGCGCGCCCAGCTCGGCCACGCGCCACGTGCGGCCGCCGTCCAGCGACACGTCCACCTGGGGAGAGAGAGATCATTAACATTAATTCATTAATTAATTAGTATATAGACATCCAGCCCCGCGCCCAGCTCGGCCACGCGCCACGTGCGGCCGCCGTCCAGCGACACGTCCACCTGGGGAGAGAGAGATCATTAATTAATTCATTAATTAGTACATAGACATCCAGCCCCTGTCCAAGGACACGTCCACCTGGGGAGAGAGAGATCATTAATTAATTCATTAATTAGTACATAGACATCCAGCCCCCATCCAGGGACACATCCACCTGGGGAGAGATCATTAATATTAATTAATTAATTAGTATATAGACATCCAGCCCCGCGCCCAGCTCGGCCACGCGTCACATCCGGCCCCCATCCAGGGACACGTCCACCTGGGGAGAGATCATTAACATTAATTAATTAATTAGTATATAGACATCCAGCCCTGCGCCCAGCTCGGCCACGCGCCACGTGCAGCCTCCGTCCAGGGACACGTCCACCTGGGGAGAGAGAGATCATTAATTAATTCATTAATTAGTACATAGACATCCAGCCCCTGTCCAAGGACACGTCCACCTGGGGAGAGATCATTAACATTAATTAATTAATTAGTATATAGACATCCAGCCCCGCGCCCAGCTCGGCCACGCGCCACGTGCGGCCGCCGTCCAGCGACACGTCCACCTGGGGAGAGATCATTAACATTAATTAATTTATTAATTAGTATATAAACATCCAGCCCCGCGCCCAGCTCGGCCACGTGCCACGTGCGGCCGCCGTCGAGGGACACGTCCACCTGGGGAGAGAGAGATCATTAACATTAATTAATTAATTAGTATATAGACATCCAGCCCCTGTCCAAGGACACGTCCACCTGGGGAGAGAGAGATCATTAACATTAATTAATTAATTAGTATATAGACATCCAGCCCCTGTCCAAGGACACGTCCACCTGGGGAGAGAGAGATCATTAACATTAATTAATTAATTAGTATATAGACATCCAGCCCCTGTCCAAGGACACGTCCACCTGGGGAGAGAGAGATCATTAACATTAATTAATTAATTAGTATATAGACATCCAGCCCCCGTCCAGGGACACGTCCACCTGGGGAGAGATCATTAACATTAATTAATTAATTAATTAGTATATAGACATCCAGCCCCGCGCCCAGCTCGGCCACGCGCCACGTGCGGCCGCCGTCCAGGGACACGTCTACCTGGGGAGAGAGAGATCATTAACATTAATTAATTCATTGATTAATTAGCACAAAAACATCCAGCCCCTGTCCAGGGACACATCCACCTGACGGGGAGAGATCGTTAGCATTGATTAATTAATTAGCATATAGATGTCAAGCCACTGTCCAGAGACATGTCCACCTGGCAGGAGAGAGATGGTTAATATTGATTAATTAATTAATTGGCATATAGACATCCAGCCCCTGTCCAGGGACAAGTCCACCTGGGGGAGAGATAGTTAGTATTGTTTAATTAATTCATTAATTGGCATATAGATGCCCAGCCCCTGTCCAGAGACACATCCACCTGACGGGAGGAGAGAGATCATTAGTATCGATTAATTAATTACATATAGATGTCTGGACCCAGTCCAGGGACATGTCCACCTCGGGGTGGAGAGATCGTTAGTATTGATTAATTAATTCATTAATCAGCATATCGATGTCTGGCCCCGGTCCAGCAATACATCCACCTGCCAGGGAGTGATAGAGCTCATCTGTATTGATCGATTGATTAATTAATTAATTAATTAGCACATAGATGGGGGAAATGGGGGATGGATGGGAAACAGGGATGGATGGAAAATGGGATGGGAAAAGAGAGATGGATGGAAAATGGGGTAGGAAGAGAGGGATGGATGGAAAACGGATGGGAAAAGGGAGATGGGGAAAGAAAGATGGATGGAAAATGGGAATGGGAAAAGGGGGATCGATGGATGGAAAATGGGGTGGAGTGGTTGTGCGGAATCACCAGGACAAGGGGATGGGATTTCTGGGGAAAACAGACAGGAAAAAGGAGCGGAATCTCCAAGAAAAGCGGGAGATGCGGGACCGCCGGGAACAGGAGCTGGGACGGCCATTCCCATTTCCCCACCCAGCCCCGTCCCCGGCTCACCCTGACCACGTCCCTTCCTCCTCCGCTCCACGCGTATCCCTTCACCGTGATCTCCCCGGCGGGCACGGCGGCCCCGGGCCGCGGCTCGGTGATCGCCGACTGCACCGGCAGCTCCTGGATGGCCGGAGCCGCTCGGAAATCCACCGAATCCCAATCCACGGACGGGCAGAACCCTTTGTAATCGTTCTGCTGCCAGTGGCTCGGGCTCTCGGACGGTGACACCACCACGCTCCGCAGCCACTTCACGCTGCGCGCCCCGACCACGCCGGGCACCAGAACCCGCACGGGGAAGCCGTGATCCCGCGGCAGCTCCTGCCCGTTCATCTCGTACGCCAGCAGCACCTCGGCCTCGGCGCTGAGCGCTCGTTTTAACGGGATGGACGCTCCGTAAGGAGTCCCCGAAGCGTCCACATCCAGCCCTTCGAAGCACACGTGCCACTCGCCATCATCGCCGCTTTTGTCGCCCACGCCGGCGGCCAGCAGCACGTCGCGGAGCCGCGCTCCTCCCCAGCGGGCCGTGCTGATGGCCCCGATGTCCCACGCCAGCCCTTTGACCGGCCGGACGCGGCTCATCTCGGATCTCCGGTTACCGGCGCATTGAAGCGTGGCGATCACTTCGTGTTTCGGGAAGCGCTGGCGCAGCTCCGACAGCGACAGCGACAGCGAGCGGCCACCGGGACCCTCCACGCGCAGCCGGTACGAGCCCGGCTCCACGGCGGGCACCGGGAGGTGGTTGCGGGTGAAGAAAAGCTCGTTGGGGGTCAGGAAACTCTGGGTCAGCAGCTCCGGGGGCGGCTCGGCGTTAAAAGGTTTCAAGCTGTTCACCCGCAGCGCCGGGTGGCGCGGGGGGTCCCCCGCGAACGGGTCCGCGGTGTCCCCCGCGGGTGGCGCGGCGTCCTCGGGGCTCAGCTCGCCCACTTTGTAGTCACGGAGCAGCTCCAGCACGTGGGGCTGGCTGTGAACGGCGTAAAGAGCCCAAAAAGGCTCCAAGGCTCCTCCGGCCGCCAGCAGGATTTTGTCCGGTCCCCCCGGGTGCAGCTCCACGAAATCGGTGACATCGAAAACCTCGGAGCCGTAGGTGACCCAGACGCGGTCGCTCGGGGTGCGGTGCTGCGCCACCTCGGCCCGGGTGTAGCGGGGATACTGCGGGCGGGGGGCGGCCTGGGCGGCCTGGGCGATCTGCGGGCACCGGGAGGGGTCAGCGGGAACCCCCCCGTGCCCCCGGGATGCCCCTGTCCCGGTGTCACCCCTTCCCCGGTGCCACCCCGGTCCATGATCCCCTTGTCCCGGTGCCACCTCCGCCCCGGTACTGGGGCCCGGGGGGAGTCTGGGGAAATCTGGGGGGGGGTCCGGGCGATCTGCGAGCACCGGGAGGGGTCAGCGGGAACCTCCCCGTGCCCCCGGCATGTCCCTGTCCCCTTCCCCGGTGCCACTCCCTCCCCCGGGATCCTTCCCCCGGTGCCACCCCCGTTCTGAGTTCTCGCTGTCCCGGTGCCACACCCTTCCCTCGGTATCCGCCCCCCGGTGCCATCCCCTTGAACCCGGGATCCACCCCCCGCTGCCACCCCCGCTCCCGGTTCCCGCTGTCCCGATGTCACCTCTCATCGCGATCCGCCCCTTCGGTGCCGCCTCCCGCCGCGATCCAACCCCACCCCCGGTGTCCCCGTCCCGGGGCAGGACCCCGAGGTGACACCGCCCTCCCACCCCCGGTGCCACCACCCCCGGTGTCGCTCACCCTCCGCCGCCGCTCTCCGTAGGCCAGGACGGCGCCGAGCCCGAGCAGCGCCGCCAGCACCGGGGCCGCTCCCCGGTGTCCCCCCGGGGCCGCGCTACCGGCGGCCAGCCGGGAGCAGCCGCGGGGCAGCTGCATCAGCGGCGGGAGCCTGCGGGGACAGCGGGGTCACAGCGGCCCCGGGACACCGGGGGGACACCGGGGGGACACAGCGGGGCCGCTCCTACCTGCGGGCAGCCATGGCCCGGAGCAGCAGCATCGCGGCGGCGGCGGCGGGATGGGAGAGCGCGGCTGGGGCGGGCACCGGGACCGGGACCGGGACACGATCCCGGTGACGCTGCCGGGGGAAGCGACAATCAGGGACCTCTGCTGCGACACCGCTGCCCGGTTCCCCGCTCCGGTTCTCCCTCCCGACAGCCCCAGTCCGGTCGGTCCCGGTTACTCCCAGCCCATTCCGGTCCCGGTTGTCCCCAGCCCGGTCGCTCCCAGTTGTGTCCTCCAGCTCGGTCCCGGTCCCGAAGTCCCCAGCCCCATCCCGGTCCTGGTTGTCCCCTCCCCCAAACCCATCCTGGTCCCGTTTCTTCCTGCTCCCAGCGCCATCCCAGTCCCGGTTGTCCCCTCCCTACCCCATCCTGGTCCCGGTTGTCCCCTCCCTAGCCCCATGCCAGTCCCGGTTGTCCCCTCTGTAGCCCCATCCCGCTCCCGGTTGTCCCCGCCGCAGGCCCATCCCGGTCCCGGCTGTCCCCAAACCTTCCCGGTCCCCATTGTTTTCCCGCCAACCCCAGCGGGATCCCGGTTCTCCCTCCCCTCAGCCCCATCCCGACCCCCACTCCCATCCCGGTCCCGGTTGTCCCCAGTCCCGTCCCGGTCCCGGTCTGTCCCCGCCGCGCACCTGCGTAACGGTTCCGGTCCAGCGACGTCCCTGCGGGCGCGGCCCTTTTAAGAGGGGGGCGATGGGCGTGGCCACGCCCCCTTTGTCACGCCCCCTCTGTTTACTTTAACGGGGGCCCAGTGGGCGTGCCCTCATCAGGGTGGGCCCCACCAGCACCGCCTTAAAGAGGCAACACCACGCAAAACACCCGGGGGGTCTTAAAGCGGCAACGCGGATTTAAAGGGGCAGCGCCGCTCCCGAATTTCCCGGTGGGAATTTGGGGGAAAAAATGGGAAAAACCGACAAAAACCGGCAAAAAACAGGAGCCATCAGGCAGCTGCGAGCTCTGATAAGCTTTATCAGGGCAGGGCCACCATCTGGAAGCGGCTGTTGGCACCGGGTGGCCCCGGTGTTGTTGCCACGTCCCCTCCCTGAGCACACAAAAAGTTGGGAATTTTTGGTTTTTTTGGGATTTTTTTTTCCTTGTTTTTTTTTTTTTTTTTTTTTTGTCCTTGTTCGGTTTTTTTTTTACTTTACATTAAATACATGGGTAAATCAGCGACCCGAGGTTGTGGTTACCACGATTGTTATTTCACCGCGAGGGAGGAGCTTCCCAAAGCAAAGGAAAAAAACAAAATAAAATAAAAATCAAATCAAATAAGAGGAAAAAAGCCGGAAAAAAAGAAAAATGAAAGAAAGAAAGAAAAAAAAAGAAAAAAAAAGAGCGACAGGAGCTGCAGTGTCCCTGATTGGTCCAGGCTGGGACTTGGGGGGACACCACCTTGGGGACATCGGTGTCACCAATTCCAGAGGCTCTGGAGGGCTGGGAATGTCCCCAAGGTGTCCCCGAGGGTGGGGACAGGGCCAGGACCCTGCAGAGCTCTGTCACCACCTTGGGGACATCGATGTCACCAATTCCAGAGGTGCTGGAACACCGGCAATGTCCCCAGAGTGACCCTGGGAATGTCCCCAAGGTGACCCCGGGCATGTCCCCAAGGTGACCCTGGGAATGTCCCCAGGGGCTTCATACGGGACCGGGTCCCTCCACCCCACAGCCACCACCCCCCACGCCTGGGGGGACAATTCTGGGTGTCCCCAAGTCGGGGTGGCACCAAATTTGGGGCGGCACCACTTTGGGGTGTCCCAAATTTTGAGGTGTCCCCCTGGGGTGGCAGCACCCCGGGTGTCCCCTGCACAGGGGTGGGGACACCAAGGGTCCAGAAGGGACAAGGACAAAGGGCAGGGGAGTGGCACTGCTGTCCCCTCGCTGGGGACACGGGGACAGCACCCAGGGGACATGTGACCATAAAGTGCAAACTGGGACAGCCCCAAGATGGGGACAGGGACAAACTGGGGGGCACTGGGAGGGGACTGGGGTGGCACCTGAGGGGTGGCCATGGCTGGGATCACCTGGGGGACATCGTGGCCACCATGACTGGGACCAGCTGGGGACATCACTGGTGGCCAGGATCACCAGGGGACATCATGGTCACCATTGGGATCACCGGGGGACATCATGGCCACCACTGGGACCAGCTGGGGACATCACTGGTGGCCAGAATCACCTGGGGACATTGTGGCCACCACTGGGACCAGCTGAGGGACATCACTGGTGGCCAGAATCACCTGGGGACATTGTGGCCACCACTGGGACCAGCTGAGGGACATCACTGGTGGCCAGAATCACCTGGGGACATTGTGGCCACCACTGGGACCAGCTGGGGACATCACTGGTGGCCAGAATCACCTGGGGACATTGTGGCCACCACTGGGACCAGCTGAGGGACATCACTGGTGGCCAGAATCACCTGGGGACATTGTGGCCACCATTGGGACCAGCTGGGAGAAGTCATTGGTGACCAGGATCACCGGGGACATCATGGCCACCAAGACTGGGACCAGTTGGGGACATCACTGGGGGTCAGGATCACCTGGGGCATCGTGGCCACCACTGGGATCATCAGGGGACATTGTGGCCACCCCTGTGACCACCTGAGGATGTCACCTGGAGTGACCCTGGCCAGGACCATTGGGGACATCCCCATGGCCGAGGTCACTCAGGGGCCACCCCAGATCCCAGGGCAAGGTCCCCTCAGTGTCCCCAGATGTCCCCAAACGTCCCCAGGCGCTTGGGACCCACCAGGGGGCGCTGCAGCTCCTGTCCCCAACGGGAACGGGGCAAAACCAACGAAAACTCCGCAGAAACCGGCGCCGGGCCCCGGGGAGATCCATCCCGGGGGTCTCTGGGATCCCCAGATCCTGGGGGGATCCTGGGGGGGATCCTGGGGGGGATCCTGGGGGGGATCCTGGGGGGTCCGAGCGTCCGAGGCGCCAGGATCCCGCGGGGACGGACGGACAGTCCGGGGATCCTGGGGAATCCAGTCCCGGCCGAGCCGCCCCTGCCGAGGGACGGGGAGCTGGGACAGGGATCCGGCAGGATCCGGGGATCCAGGAGGGATCCGGTGGGTCCTGGCGAGATCTGGTCAATCCAGGAGGGATCTGGAGGATCCTGGCAGGATCTCGAGGATCCAGGAGGGGTCTGGAGGGTCCAAGTGGGATCTGGAGGATCCAGATGGAGTCTGGAGTATCTGTGCGAGATCTGGAGGATCCAGAAGGGTTATGGAGGATCTGTGTGAGATCTGGAGGATCCAGATGGGATCTGGAGTATCTGTGTGAGATCTGGAGGATCCAGAAGGGATCTAGAAGGTCCAGGCGGGATCTGGAGTATCCAGGTGGGATCTGGTGGAGCCAGATGTGATCTGGAGAATTTTTGTGAGATCTGGTGAATCCAAAAGGGATCTGGAGGATCCAGGAAGGATCTGGCAGATCCAGAGAAGATCTGAACAACCTGTGTGAAATCTGGAGGGCCCTGATGGGATCTGGTGGATCCAGAAGGGATCTGGAGGATCCAGGTGGAGTCTGGAGTAGCTGCATCAGATCAGGATGATCCATGTGGGATCTGGTGGAGCCAGATGAAATCTGGAGAATCTGTGTGAGATCTGGAGGATCCAGGTGGGATCTGGAGGAACCAGGAGGGATCTGGAAAGGATCTGAAGAATCTGTGTGAAATCTGGAGGATCCAGGAGGGATCTGGTGCCGAGGGGGAGCCTTGGAAGCTTCAAAAAGTGCTGGGAGAGGAGCTCAGAAAGAGTCCCAGGGCTGGGATGGAGCTGAGATCCAGGCTGGGATTGGTGGGATCCTGGCTGGGATCTGGGCTGGAATTCTCCCAGGATCCTGGCTGGATCCTGCTGGATCCCTCAGCCCTGACCCAGACCCTGCAGGCTGGATCCAACTCGATCCCACTGGATCCCAACTGGATTTGGGCCAGATTCTGGCTCGATGCTGTCTCAATCCTGGCTGGATTTGAGCTGGATCCTGGCTTGATCCTGGCTGGATTTGGGCTGGATCCCACTTGATCCTGGCTGGATTTGGGCTGGATCCTGTGGGATTCCCTCAGTTCCTGCAGCCCTGTGGGCTGGATCTGGGTTCAATCCCGGCTGGATCCCAGTGGATCCCAGCTGTGATCCCACTGGGTTCCTCAGCTGCTGCAGCACTGGATGTGTCCCTCCAGGCTGGATTTGGGTTCAATCCCAGCTGTGATCTCACTGGATCCCTGGGATCCCCAGGACCCCTCAGTTGCTGCAGCACTGGCCCTGGCCCTGTGGGCTGGATCTGGGTTCAATCCCGGTGGATCCTGGCTGGATCTGGGTTCAATCCTGGTGGATCCTGGCTGGATCCCAGTGTTTTCTGGCTGTGATCCCACTGGATCCTGGGATCTCTCAGTTGCTGTAGCACTGGATGTGGCCCTGTGGGCTGGATCTGGGTTCAATCCTGGTGGATCCTGGCTGGATCTGGGTTCAATCCTGGCTGGATTTGGGTTCAATCCCAGGGGATCCTCGTGGATCCCGGTTGTGATCCCACTGGATCCTGGGATCTCTCAGTTGCTGTAGCACTGGATGTGGCCCTGTGGGCTGGATTTGGGTTCAATCCTGGTGGATCCTGGCTGGATCCCAGTGTTTTCTGGCTGTGATCCCACTGGATCCTGGGATCTCTCAGTTGCTGCAGCACTGGATGCGGCCCTGTGGGCTGGATTTGGGTTCAATCCTGGTGGATCCTGGCTGGATTTGGGTTCAATCCCAGGGGATCCTCGTGGATCCCGGTTGTGATCCCACTGGATCCTGGGATCTCTCAGTTGCTGCAGCACTGGATGTGGCCCTGTGGGCTGGATCTGGGTTCAATCCTGGTGGATCCTGGCTGGACCTGGGTTCAATCCTGGTGGATCTGGATTCAATCCTGGCTGGATCCCAGTGGATCCCTGGGCTCCCAGGACCCCTCAGTTGCTGCAGCACTGGCCCCTGCCCTGCGGGCTCTGCTCGCTCAGGTCCACGCCCCGGCCCCGGCCCCCGGCGCCGCTCGTGCTCTGGGGCTCCGTCTTTGGCAGCTTCTTGGCTGGAACCCGGGAAATTTGGGTTGTTTGGGATGGTTTTGGGTGATTTAAGATGATTCAAGATGATCTGGGGTTTATTTGGGGATGATTCGAGATGATTTGGGGTTGTTTGGGATGGTTTGAGATTATTTGGAACGGTTTGAGAATGACTCGGGGTTATTTGGAATCATTTGGGGCTGTTTGGGATGGTTCAGGGCTATTTGGGGTGGTTTGGGTTTCTTTGGGGATCATTCGGGGTTATTTAAGATGATCTGGGATTATTTGGAATGGTTTGGAGTTGTTTAGAATGATTTGAGAATGGTTCAGAGCTATTTGTGATTATTTGGGGTTGTTTGGGATGGTTCAGGGTTATTTGAGATGGTTCAGGGTTATTTGGGGTGGTTTGGTGTTGTTGTTTGGGTTTATTTGGGGTTGTTTGGGTTTATTTGGGGTTGTTTGGGTTTATTTGGGGTTGTTTGGGATGGTTCAGGGTGGTTTGAAATGATCCCAGATGATTTACTTTGGAAATGGGGCCCCAGCCCTGAATCCTGGGTTGGGGCTGGAACAGACCCCCAAAAAACCCCTGAGACCCCTCAGAGCCCCCCCAAAATGCCTCAGAGCCCCCCCAAAACCCCCCTGAGCCCCCCCTCACCGATGGCCAGGAACAGGTCGTTGACATTCATGGCTGTCTTGGCCGAGGTCTCCATGAACAGCAGGCTGTTGTCATCAGCATAGGCCTGGGCTTCCTGCAGCACAGGGTGACCAAAAACCCCCAGAAACCCCCCAAAAAACACCCAAAAACTCCCAAAACACCCCCAGGAACTCCCCAAAAAAACCCCAGAAAATCCCCAAGAAAACCCTCAGAAACCTCCCAAAAAAACCTCAGAAACCCCCTAAAAAAACCCCCAGAAACTCCCCCAAAAAATCCCAGAAACTCCCCAAAGCACCCCCAGAAAATGGCCAAAATGGCCCAAAAAATGGCCCAGAAACCTCCCAAAAAATCCCCAGAAACCTCCCAAAAAAAGGGCCCAGGAACCCCCCAAAAAACCCCCAGGAACTCCCAAAAAAAATCCCCAGAAACCTCCCTAAACACCCCCAGAAACTCTCAATAAAATCACAGAAATTCCCCAAAAAATCCCCGAAACTCACCAAAAAAGTCTCAGAGACTCCCCAAAAAACCTCCACAAATTCCCAACCCCCCCCAGAAACTTCCAAAAAAATCCCAGAAATTCCCAAAAACGTCCCAAAAATTCCTTAAAAAAAATCCCAGAAATTCCTAAAAAAATCCCAGAAATTAAAAAATAATTCACAGAAATTCCCCCCCCAAAAAATCACAAAAATTCCTAAAAAAAAATCACAGAAATAGCTAAAAAACATCCCAGAAATTCCTAAAAAATCCCAGAAATTCCTAAAAAAATCCCAGAAATTCCTAAAAAAATCCCAGAAATTCCCAAAATTCCCAAAATTCCTGAAATGCCCCAGTCTCACCTCGTACTCCACCATCCTCTTGCTGGCCAGGTCAGCCTTGTTCCCAGCCAGGGCGATGACGATGCTGGGGCTGGCCTGGCGCTGCAGCTCCTTCACCCAGCCCCGGGCCCGGGCAAACGTCTCCTGGGGGGGGGGATTGCAGACTGAGACCCCTCCTCAAATTCCCTCAGACCCCTCCTCAAATTCTCTGAGAACCCTGAGACCCTTCCTCAAAAATCCTGAGATACCCTGAGCTCCCCCTCAGCTCCTTCACCCAACCCCGGGTGCGGGCAAACATCTCCTGAGGGAGGGGATTGCAGACTGAGACCCCTCCCCAAATAAACTGACACCCCTCCTCAAATTCCCTCAGACCCCTCCTCAAATTCCCTGAGACCCCTGAGACCCTTCCTCAAAAATCCTGAGATCCCCTGAGCTCCCCCTCAGCTCCTTCACCCAGCCCCTGGCCTGAGCAAACCCTCCTCAAATACACTGAGACCCCGGAGACCCTTCCCCAAATACACTGAGACCCCTGAGAACCCTCCTCAAATTCCCTCAGACCCCTCCTCAAATTCCCTGAGAACCCTGAGACCCCTCCTCAAAAATCCTGAGATCCCCTGAGCTCCCCCTCAGCTCCTTCACCCAGCCCCTGGCCTGAGCAAACCCTCCTCAAATACACTGAGACCCCTGAGACCCCTTCTCAAATATCCAAATATCAAACCCCTCAGAACACCCTGAACCCCCCAAATCTGCCCCAAATCCCCTAAAATCTTCCCCAAATCTGGTTGGTGATGTCACAGACCACAATGGCGGCCTGAGTCCCTTGGTAGGACCCCCTGAGACTCCTCCAAACCCCTCAGGACCCCAAATCTGCCCCCAAATCCCCACCAAACCTCTCGGGACCTCCCCCAAGATCCCCAGACCCTCCTCAGACTCCCCTGAGACTCCTCAGACCCCTGCGAACCCACTCATAACTCCCCCAAACCCCCCCCAAAATCCCCTGAGACCCCCAAATCCTCCCCAAATCTGCCCCTCAGGACCCCCCCAAGCCCCCCAGACCTGGTTGGTGATGTCATAGACCACGATGGCAGCCTGGGCCCCCCGGTAGTACATGGGGGCCAGGCTGTGGTAGCGCTCCTGCCCCGCCGTGTCCCAGATCTCAAACTTCACCGTGGTGTCATCCAGGCACACAGACTGCGTCAGGAACGCCGCTGGGGGGGCAAAACGTGTCACCAGGGTGTCACCAGGGTGTCACCAGTGTCACCAACCCAGCCAGGGATCCCTCACTGCATCCCAAACCCAGCCAGGCACACAGACATGAACACCGCTGGGGGGGAGCAAAAAATGTCACCACTGTCACCAACCCAGCCAGAGAGCCACCACTGTGTCACCAAGCCAGCCAGGGACACCTCAGAGTGTCACCAACCCAGTCAGGGATCCCTCAGTGCATCCCAAACCCAGCCAGGCACATGGACTGAGTCAGGAATGCCTCTGGGGGGACCAAAAAGTGTCACCAGTGTCACCAACCCAGCCAGGGACAGCCCAGAGTGTCTCCAGAGCGTCACCAGTGTCCCCAACCCTTCCAAAAAGCTCTCCCCGCACCCCAAATCCCACCCAGAAGAGCCTCAAATCCCACCCAGGATCCCCCAGAGCCCTGTGGGATCCCCAGATCCCAGCTCACCGCCGATGGTGCTCTCCTGGTAACCCTCCCTGCACCCCAAATCCCACTCTGGAACACCCCAAATCCTCCCCAGGACAGCCCCAGACCCCTGTGGAACCCCCCAGACCCCTGCAGGACCCCCAGACCCCTGCAGGACCCCCAGACCCCAGCTCACCGCCGATGGTGCTCTCCTGGTACCCCTCCCTGCACCCCAAATCCTACTCTGGAACACCCCAAATCCTCCCCAGGACAGCCCCAGACCCCTGTGGGACCCCCAGACCCCTGCAGGACCCCCAGTCCCCAGCTCACCGCCGATGGTGCTCTCCTGGTACTCGTGGAACTGGCCCTTGACGAAGCGCAGCACCAGGCTGGACTTGCCCACGGCCGACTCTCCCAGTAGCACCAGTTTGAACTGGCAGATCTTACTGGGCTGGGAGTGCCCGTTGGGCCGCTGGGCCCCGCGGGCGGCCATGGCCCCGCAGCCACCGCTCAGCTGGGACGGGCTGGGAGCGACTGGGACCAACTGGGATGGGCTGGGACCGGCTCCTGCCGCGATCCTGCGGGGACAACAGGGATCTGCTGGGATCCAGCTGGGGTGGGATCAGCACTGGGATCAAATATTGGGATGGGATCAGCACTGGGATGGGATCAGCACTGGGATCAAATATTGGGGTGGGATCAGCACTGGGATGGGATCAGCACTGGGATGGGATCAGCACTGGGATGGGATCAGCACTGGGATCAAATATTGGGGTGGGATCAAACACTGGGATGGGATCAGCACTGGGATCAAATATTGGGGTGGGATCAGCACTGGGATCAAATATTGGGGTGGGATCCAGCTGGGGTGGGATCAGTACTGGGATCAAATATTGGGGTGGGATCAGTACTGGGGTGGGATCAGCACTGGGATCAAATATTGGGGTGGGATCAGCAGTGGGGTGGGATCAGCAGTGGGATCAAATATTGGGGTGGGATCCAGCTGGGGTGGGATCAGCACTGGGATCAAATATTGGGGTGGGATCAAACACTGGGATGGGATCAGCACTGGGATGGGATCAGCACTGGGACGGGATCAAATATTGGGGTGGGATCAGCACTGGGATCAAATATTGGGGTGGGATCAAACACTGGGATGGGATCAGCACTGGGATGGGATCAAACATTGGGACGTGTCACCCCACCAGGATAACCCAATTGGGATGGGATGATCACACTGGGATGGGATCACCCAGTTGGAATCACCCCTGTGATTTGCCACGCTGGCAGCCCAGGGGATCCCAAATTCAGGGGGATTCTCAGTTCTGGGCAAGGATCGGATCGGAGGGATCCCAAATTCTGGGAGAGCCTCGGTTCTGGGGGATTCCAAATTCCAGGGAATCCCAAATTCTGCGGGCATCTCAGTTCTGGAGAATCCCAAATCTTGGGGGAACCCAAACTCTGAGGGAATCCCAAATTCCAGGGACCCTCCATAAAGAGAGGGAGAAACAACCCCAGAATGGAAAAGAGAAGGGGAAAAACCCTAAAACAGCGAGGAAAACATTCCCAAAATAGGAACGAGGATGGAAAACACCCCCAAAACAGGGGGGAAGCACCAATAATGGGGAGCGGGATGGAAAAAACACCCCCAAAACAGCGAGGAAAACATTCCCAAATCAGGAACGAGGGAACCCCAATAATGGGGAGGGGGGGGGAAAAAATCCCCCCAAAATGTGGGAACCCCCTCACAACGAAGCAGCGCCGCCCCCCTCAACCCCAACCCGGCCAAACCGCGACCCCTCCGGGGAATCCCGGCCCGGAACCCCTCGGGATGAAGCGGCCGCGGCCCCTCAGGCCTCAAATCCCCTCCTCAAATCCCCACCGGGGGGTCCCGCCCTCAGCGCCCTCAGCTCCCGGTTGCCCTCGGCTCCCGGTTGCCCTCGGTGCCCGGTACCGCCCCCTCAGCGCTCCCGGTGCCTCCCCCCGGTACCTCCGGGCCCTCCCGGCGCGGCCCCGAGCGCACAAACAGCGGCTCCGCCAAGCCCTCACGGAGGGGGCGGGACTAAGACAAGCCTCGACCAATCAGCACAGAGCCCGCCTTCACCCTCCACCAATGGGATGCAGGAATGGCACCGCCCCGCCTGGCTCAACCAATAGGCGGTGGCTAAACGATGATTGACAGCGCGGCCAACAATAGGAAGGAACAGCGAGAGTGGCCAATGGGGAAAAGTGAAGGCGGTGAGGAGGCGGGGCTTGGAGCGATTGACGTGGCAGACAGCCAATGGGAAGCGGAGACGCGCGGGTGGGCGGTACAGACAACAAATAAGGTGACCGAAGGGGGGCGGATCCCTCCGGCAGCATCAGCCAATGGGAAGGCAGTGAGAGAGATGAGGCATCAGCCAATCAGAGAAGGCGCTGGCTATGATTGACAGCGGAGAACGCCGGGACCAGGACGGACCAATCAGAGCGCGGCGATGGCGATGTGGGCGTGGCCATAATCGGGCGTGGCTTATAGGTCAAGGGGCGTGGCCTGAAAGGCGCCAGTGGGGGGGATTTGGGGACATTTTTGGGGGGGTTTGGGGACATTTTTGGGGGTCTCAGAATAGGGGAAAAGGGAGGTGACAGGCCAGACCCAGAGGTGACAATAACACCCTGACCACCTCCCTCCCCCGCCACCCCAAAAAAAAAATCACCCAGGAAATTTCATTACAAATTTTTGCAGAAATTACAAAAAGATTCGGCTCCAAAAACCGAGGTGGGGGGGGAAGGGACAAAGGGACATCGAGGAGGTGGCATTGGGGAGGGTGGGAGGGGACAGCTGTAAGTGCCACAAATCCGGGGTGGGGGTGGCCTTGGGATAACCCCCTGGGAGATTTTGGGTAATTTTGGGGTGATTTTGGGTTATTTTAGGGTTATTTTGGGGGGTTTTGGGGTCAGAGGCGCAGGTGGGGGACAGCTCTGGTGACATCACGGAAGAAGGGGTGGCCCAGGGCGGCCTTGGCCGAAATTCGCTTGTTGGGGTCGTAGTGCAGCATTTGCTGGGGAGAAAAATGGGAAAAATGGGGTGAAAATGGGGAAAAGGGGGAAAAAACTGGGGGGGAAATGGGGGAAAAATGGGGGAAAACTGGGAAAAAAAGAGGGAAAAAGGGGGGAATGGGGAAAAAGAGGAAAAATTGGGAAAAAAAGGGGAGAGAAATAGAAGAAATGTGGGGGAAAACGTCTGGAAAAAAGGAGAAAAAATCAGGAAATATGGGGGGAAAAGGTGTGAAAAATGAGGGGAGAAAAAGGAGAAATATGGGGGGAAAGTTGGGAAAAATGGGGGAAAAAAGCAGGGAAAAATCAGGGGAAAATGGGAAAAATCAGGAAAAATGGGAAAATCAGGAAAAAGTGGGAAAAATCAGGAAAAAGTGGGAAAAGTCCGGGGAAAATGGGGAAAATCAGGAAAAAATGGGAAAAATATGGGGAAAATGGGAAAAATCAGGGGAAAATGGGAAAAATCAGGAAAAAGTGGGAAAAATCAGGAAAAAGTGGGAAAAGTCAGGGGAAAATCAGGAAAAAATGGGAAAAATATGGGGAAAATGGGAAAAATCAGGAAAAAAAGTGGGAAAAGTCAGGGGAAAATGGGAAAAAAAATGGAAAAATGTGGGGAAAATCATAAAAGATGGGAAAAATCAGGAAAAAGTGGGAAAAGTCAGGGGAAAATGGGGAAAAATCAGGAAAAGATGGGGAAAATCAGGGAAAAATGGGAAAAATCAGTAAAAGATGGGAAAAATCAGGGAAAAATGGGAAAAATGAGTAAAAGATGGGAAAAATCAGTAAAAAGTGTGAAAAGTCGGGAAAACGGAAAAAATCAAGGAAAAATGGGAAAAATCAGGAAAAAATCGGGAAAAAAGTGGGAAAAATCAGGGAAAAATGGGAAAAATAATGGAAAAAAGTGGGAAAAATCAGGAAAAAATTGGGAAAAAAGTGGGAAAAATCAGGAAAAAATCGGGAAAAAAGTGGGAAAAATCAGGAAAACGTGGGAAGAACCAGGAGCAGGTGTCCCCTGCGCCCCTCACCGCCAGCAGCTTGCGTCCCTCGTCGTCCAGCGGGGGCAGGACCTTGGCCAGGTCCTGGCGGGCCCAGCGGGGGAACGTGGCCTTGTAGTCGGGCAGGGCCGAGACCCCCGGCCAGGCGGCCTCGTCCGGAGTGCCCAGAGTGCGGAAAATGCGGAACAGCTGGTCGATCTCGGAGTCACCGGGGAACAGCGCCCGGCGCGTGATCTGGGGACAGCACAGGGACTTTGGGGACGTTGGGGACGTTGGGGACATCACAGGGACATCACAGGGCTCAGGGACATTTGGGACACAAGGACATTGGGGACCCGACAGGGTTCAGGGACATTGGGGACACTGGGGAGAACAGCTGGTCGATCTCGGAGTCACCGGGGAACAGCGCGCGGCGCGTGATCTGGGGACAGCACAGGGACGTTGGGGACATTGGGGACATTGGGGACATTTGGGACATTGGGGATACTGGGGACATTGGGGACATCACAGGGATATTGGGGACATTGGGGTAATGGGGACATTGGGGACATCACGGGGACATTGGGGACATTGGGGGCATTGGGGACATTGGAGACATCATGGGGACATTGGGGACGTTGGGGACATTGGGGACATTTGGGACAACAGCTGGTCGATCTCGGAGTCACCGGGGAACAGCGCGCGGCGCGTGATCTGGGGACATTGGGGACAGCACAGGGACATCACAGGGACATCAGGGACATTGGGGACATTACAGGGGTCAGGGATATTTGGGACATTTGGGATGTTGGGGACATTGGGGACAACAGCTGGTCGATCTCGGAGTCACCGGGGAACAGCGCGCAGCGCGTGATCTGGGGACAGCACAGGGACGTTGGGGACATCACAGGGACATCAGGGATATTGGGGACATTGGGGACAGCACAGGGACATTGGAGACGTTGGGGATATTGGAGACATTGGGGATATTGCGGACACTGGGGACATGGGGATGTTGGGGATGTTGGGGACATTGGGGATACTGGGGACATTGGGGACATTGGGGACGTTGGGGGCATTGGGGACATTGGAGACATCATGGGGACATTGGGGATAATGGGGACATTGGGGACATCACAGGGACGTTGGGGACATTGGGGATATTGGGGACATTGGGGTAATGGGGACATTGGGGACATCACAGGGACATTGGGGACATTGGGGGCATTGGGGACACGGGGACATCACAGGGATGTTGGGGACATTGGGGACATGGGGACATTGGGGACATTGAGGACATCACAGGAACATTGAGGATATTGGGGACACTGGGGACATGGGGACATCGGGGACATTACAGGGGTCAGGGATATTGGGGACATTGGGACATCATAGACACATCACAGGGGTCAGGGGACACTGGGGACATCACAGGGACATTGAGGACATCACGGGGGGTCAGGGCACACTCACAGGGGCCAGGGGACACTGGGACATCGGGGACACCCACAGGGGACACAGGGATTGGTCTCAGAGCCCCGTGAGTGATCTGGGGGGACACGGGGGTCCCCAAATCCACCCCTGGGGGGGTCAGGGGTCACTTTGGGGTCCTCAAATCCATCCCTGGAGGGGTCAGGGGTCATCTCAGGGTCCCCAAATCCACCCTGGGGGGGTCAGGGGTCACTTTGGGGTCCCCAAATCCACCCTGGGGGGGTCAGGGGTCATCTCAGGGTCCCCAAATTCACCCTGGGGGGGTCAGGGGTCACCTCAGGGTCCCCAAATCCACCCTGGGGGGGTCAGGGGTCACTTTGGGGTCCCCAGATCCACCCTGGGGGGGTCAGGGGTCACCTCAGGGTCCCCAATCCCGTCCTGTCCCCTCCCCCCAGGGACTTTTCCCGGAGTTTTTCCCCTCCCCCACCCCGTGAGCCCCTCGTGACCCCCCCCCCCCGGACGTTGTGGTCACCCCGGGTGATGTGGGGGGGTCACCTGATGTCCCCTCCCCCCCACTCCAGGCCCTCACAATGTCCCTTTGTTCCCACGGCCGCTGACGTCACCGCGGGGTCACCCCGGGGGGGGTGGGGACACCCTGGACACACCCAAAGGACCCTGGTGTCACCTGAGGGGGGTCTGGGCATCCTGGGGGTCACCAAAGTCACCTTAGAGGGGTTTGGGGACCTCAGTGTCACCCCCAAGGGATCCTGGTGTCACCTCAGGGGGGTTTGGGGACACTCAGGGCACCCCAAGGGACTCCAGTGCCACCTGAGGGGGGTCTGGGCATCCTGGGGGACTTTGGTGTCACTTGAGGGGGGTTTGGGGACATCCAGGACACCCCCAAGGGACCCCAATGTCATCCTGTGGGGACCCTGGAGACCCATGTGTCACCCTGGGGACCCCAATGTCCCCAAGTGCCACCCACCATCTCAGAAAAGATGTCACACCACCATGTCCCTGATGTCCCCAAGTGCCACCCACCATCTCAGAGAAGATGCAGCTCAGGCTGTGTCACACCCCAATGTCCCAGTGCCACCCCAGTGTCCCCAATGTCACCCCAATATCCCCAGTGCCACATCAATGGCTCCAGTGTCCCCAGTGTCACATCAATGGCCCCAATGTCCCCAGTGTCCCAGTGCCACCCCAGTGTTCCATGTCCCCAATGCCCCAAATGTCCCCAGTGTCCCAGTGCCACCCCAGTGTCCCCAATGTCCCCAGTGTGTCCCATCAATGGACCCAATGTCCCCAATGTCCCAGTGCCACCCCAGTGTCCCCAATGTCCCCAATGTCCCCAGTGTGTCCCATCAATGGACCCAATGTCCCCAGTGTCCCAGTGCCACCCCAGTGTCCCCAATGTCCCCAGTGTGTCCCATCAATGGCCCCAATGTCCCCAATGTCCCAGTGCCACCCCAGTGTCCCCAGTGTCCCAGTGCCACCGCAGTGTCCCCCCAGTGTCCCCAATGTCCCAGTGCCACCGCAGTGTCCCCGTGCCACCCCAGTGTCCCAGTGCCACCCCAGTGTCCCCAGTGTCCCAGTGCCACCCCAATGTCCCCAGTGTCCCAATGCCATCCCAGTGTTCCCAATATCCCCAGTGTCCCCAATGCCACATCAATGTCCCCAATGTCCCCACTGTCCCCACTGTCCCCAGTGTCCCAGTGCCACCGCAGTGTCCCCAGTGTCCCAGTGCCACCCCAGTGTCCCCAGTGTCCCCACAGTGTCCCCAGTGTCCCAGTGCCACCCACCATCTCGGCGAAGATGCAGCCCAGGCTCCAGATGTCCACGGCTGTGCTGTAATATTTGCAGCCCAGCAGGATCTCGGGGGCGCGGTACCACAGTGTCACCACCTGTCACCAAGGGGACATTGGGGACATCAGAAAGGACAGGACACACCCTGAGGTACCACAGTGTCACCACCTGTCACAGGGAGGGGACAGTGGGGACATTGGGGACACTGTCAGGGACAGGACACCCCTGACCCCACTGGAGAACCCCAAAGGGACCCCAAAACCCTCCCCAAATCCTCCCAAATTCCCCAAATCCCCCCTAACCCCACATCTCATGCATGTAGGTGCACATGGGGACCTCAAATTTTCCCCAAATTCCCACCAAACCCTCCCCGAATCCCCCCCAAAATTCCTCCAAATCCCCCCCAAACCCTCCCCAAATTCCCCAAATCTCCCCCAAAACCCAACCCTCACGTGTGTAGGTTCATACAGGGACACTAAAGGGGTTCTGAGCCCCCCTAACCCCACACCTCGTGTGTGTAGGTTCACATGGGGACCCCAAATCCCCCCCAAACCCCACACCTCGTGTGTGTAGGTTCACATGGGGACCCCAAATCCCCCCCAAACCCCACACCTCGTGCGTGTAGGTACACATGGGGACCCCAAATCCCCCCCAGACCCCACACCTCGTGCGTGTAGGTACACATGGGGACCCCAAATCCCCCCCAAACCCCACACCTCATGCGTGTAGGTCCGGACAGGCACCCCAAACGCCCGGGCCAGCCCGAAATCGGCCAGTTTGATGGAGCCCTCGGCGTTGATGAGCAGGTTCTGCGGCTTGAGGTCGCGGTGCAGCACCCGGTGGGCGTGGCAGAAAGCCAGCCCCTGCAGCAGCTGGAACAGGTAACTCTGGGGACATTGGGGACATCGGGGTCAGCACCTGAGAGACCCCTGAGTGACCCCTGAGTGACCCCTGAGAGACCCCTGAGTGACCCCAGGGTGGGTTTGGGGTTTGGGGACATAGGGCACAATGCCAGCCCCTGCAGCAGCTGGAACAGGGAACTCTGGGGACATTGGGGACAGCACTGAGTGACCCCTGAGTGACCCCTGAGTGACCCCTGAGTGACCCCAGGGTGGGTTTGGGGTTTGGGGACATAGGGCACAATGCCAGCCCCTGCAGCAGCTGGAACAGGGAACTCTGGGGACATTGGGGACAGCACTGAGTGACCCCTGAGTGACCCCTGAGTGACCCTTGAGTGACCCCTGAGTGACCCCAGGGTGGGTTTGGGGTTTGGGGACATAGGGCACAATGCCAGCCCCTGCAGCAGCTGGAACAGGGAACTCTGGGGACATTGGGGACAGCACTGAGTGACCCCTGAGAGACCCCTGAGTGACCCTTGAGTGACCCCTGAGTGACCCCAGGGTGGGTCTGGGGTTTGGGATTTGGGGTTAGAGCACCAGCCCCTGCAGCAGCTGGAACAGGTAACTCTGGGGACATTGGGGACATCGGGGTCAGCACCTGAGACACCCCTGAGTGACCCCTGAGTGACCCCTGAGTGACCCTTGAGTGACCCCCGAGTGACCCCAGGGTGGGTTTGGGGTTTGGGGACATGGGGCACAATGCCAGCCCCTGCAGCAGCTGGAACAGGGAACTCTGGGGACATTGGGGACATCGGGGTCAGCACCTGAGAGACCCCTGAATGACCCCAGGGTGGGTGTGGGATTTGGGATTTGGGGTTAGAGCACCAGCCCCTGCAGCAGCTGGAACAGGTAACTCTGGGGACATTGGGGACATTGGGGTCAGGGTGTCCCCAAAGGGTTCAGGGTGACACTGGGGTCCCCAGCGTGTCCCTAAACCCCCCTAGGGTGACATTGGGGTCCTTGAGGTCACCCTAAACTCCCCCAGGATGTGCCCAGAGGGACCCCAGAGTCACCCAGGAGGGTTTAGGGTCCCCCTGGACACCTCTGGTGGGGTTTAGGGCCCCCCCAATGTCCCCCCTGGGGTTTAGGGCCCTCCCCCCATGTCCCCCCTGGGGTTTAGGGCCCCCCATGTCCCCCCATGTCACCTTGATGAGGGGCAGCGCGATCCCGCTGAGGGACGAGGAGTCCATGAACTTCTTGAGGTCCTGGTGCAGGAACTCGAACACCAGGTACAGCTTGTTCTCGGTGTGGATGACATCCAGGAGCCTGGGGGGCACGGGGGACATGGGGACAGCCCTGGGACACGGGGACAGCCCTGGGACACGGGGCAGGGACACGGGGACAGGGACACGGGGACAGCCCTGGGACATGGGGCAGGGACATGGGGACAGCTTTGGGACATGGGGACAGGAACATGGGGACATGGACATGGGGACAGCCCTGGGACATGGGGCAGGGACATGGGGACATCTTTGGGACATGGGGCAGGGACATGGGGACAGGGACACGGGGACAGGGACATAGGGACAGCCCTGGGACACAGCCTGGGACATGGGGACAAGGACATGGGGCAGGGACATGGGGACATGGACATGGGGACAGGGACATGGGGACAGCCCTGGGACATGGGGCAGGGACATGGGGACAGCCCTGGGAAATGGGGACAGCCCTGGGACATGGGGACAGGGACATGGGGACAGGGACATGGGGACATGGACATGGGGACAGGGACATGGGGACAGCCCTGGGACACGGGGACAGGGACATAGGGACAGCCCTGGGACACAGCCTGGGACATGGGGACAAGGACATGGGGCAGGGACATGGGGACATGGACATGGGGACAGGGACATGGGGACAGCCCTGGGACATGGGGCAGGGACATGGGGACAGCCCTGGGAAATGGGGACAGGGACATGGGGACAGGGACATGGGGACACTGCACCCCTTGGGGGGGGGGTCTCACGGCCATGGGGACATCACAGTGTCCCCAAGTCACCACAGGGCCTGGCATGGTCACAGCACATCCTTTTGGGTCCCCAAAGCCCCCCAGGACCCCCTAAATCCCCCCAGGACCCCCCCAAATCCCCCCAGGACCCCCTAAATCCCCCCAGGACCCCCCAAATCCCCCCAGGACCCCCCAAAGCCCCCAGACTCACTTGACGATGTTGGGGTGGTTGAGCTCCTTGAGCAGCGAGATCTCCCTGATGGCCGTGCTGGGGACACCCTCGGTCTCCCTGCGGTGACAACGGGGGGGTGAGCCCAGGGGACCCCCCCGAGACCCCCGCCCACCCCGGGGACCCCCACTCACGTGTCCAGGCGGATTTTTTTGAGCGCCACCACCTCTCCTGTCACCTTGTTGCGGGCTTTGTACACCACGCCGTAGGTGCCCTCGCCGATCTTCTCCACCTTCTGGAAGTTCTCCATGGGGAGGGGACACCGGGGGACACCGGGGGGACACCGGGGAGGGGACACCGGGGGGGGGGACACCGTGGGGGGGGGGGGGGGGGGGGGGGACACGGGGGGGGGACACCGAGGGGGTTCCGGTGCTGCGGGAAGCGAGGGGACACTGGGAATGGGGACAGGGGGTGGCTCTGGGGCTGGGGGTGTCACCGGGGGTGTCCCCAAGGGTGGGGGGTGGTCCCGGAGGTGGGGGGTGGTCCCACAGAGGGATATCCGGGGTGGGGGTGGGGCTCCGAGTGGTGTCCCCGGTGAAGGGGGAGGAGGTTCTGGGTGTCCCCGCGGTGTCCCCGCGGCGTCCCCGCGGTGTCTCCGGGGGTCCCTGAGGGTGGGGGGTGGTCTCGGGGGGGATATCCGGGGTGGGGGTGGGGCTCTGGGGGTGTCCCCGGTTGGGGGTGTCCCTGCGAGGCTCGCGGTGTCCCGGGGGGGTTCTGGGGGTCCCGGGGGGGTTCTGGGGGTTCTGGGGGTCCCGAGCGCGGCCGCCGCGTCCCCCCCGCGCGCGCCAAAGCCGCGGCGGCCCCGCCCGCGCCGCTTCCCGCCTTTCCGGCGGCCACGCCCCCTGCGCCGCCGGCCATTGGCTGAGCGCGACATGACGTCATCATAAGCGGGAGATCCCTTAAAGAGATAGTGACACTACCGGGAGCGGCACCGGGAATTGGAATGGGGACACTGGGGACAGGGACAGGGACCGGGGATTGGAACAGGGACAAGGACCGGGACCGAGAATCGGAACCGGGACCGGGGATTGGAACAGGGACCGGGACAGGGACAGCGACAGGGACCCGGATACTGGGGACAGGGACAGGGACAGGGACTGGGAATTGGAATTGGGACACTGGGGACTGGGATTGGGATCGGCACCGGAACAGTGACCGAGGGACTGGAGCAGAAACAGGGACCGGGACCGGGACAGGGACAGCGATAGGGATCGGGACACTGGGGACAGGGACAGTGACCAAAGATGGGAACAGGGACCAGGGACCGGGACAAGGACAGGGACCAGAACCGGGGGATTGAAATCAGGACAGGGACCGGGATCGGAACCGGAACCGGAACGGGCACTGGGGATTGGGACAGGAACAGGGATCGGGACAGGAACCGGGATTGGGATGGGGACCGAGACCGGGGATCGAAACAGGGACAAGAACCGAGACCAGGACCGAGGATTGGAATCAGGACAGGAACAGAGACCGGGACCGGGACCAAAGACTGGGACCGAGACCGGGACCGGGGAATGGAATAGGGACTGGGATTGGGATTGGGATCGGGATCCTGGATCGGGATCGGGGACCGGGATCGAGATCGGGATTGGGATCAGGACCAGGACCAGGGATCGGGACCGGGATCGGGGTCAGGACCAGGAACCAGGGACTAGGAACTGGGTTCAGGATCAGGACCAGGACCCGGGATCGGGATCGGGACCGAGGATTGGAATAGGGACAGGGATGGGGGCCAGGGATTAGGATGGGAACAAGGACCGGGATCGGGATCGGGAATTAGGATGGGATCGGGACCGGGACACCGCACGCTCCGGCCGGGACGCTCGGTCAGTGGCTGGGCCGGACCCCGGCACCGGCACCGGCACCAGGACCGGAGCGCGGGCTGCGGCCGGAGCACGGGGGGCACACGGGGGTCACGGGGAGCAGCCCCGGGGGCCCCGCGAGGGTCACGGGGCTCGGGGGGTCACGGGGCTCTCGTGCCCCACGTGTCCCCGGGGAACACGGAAATGTTCAGAGAAGGAAAAATTTGGGTTACGGCTTGTAGCACCCACAAGAATCGGGGTCCCCCCGTGTGACCCACAGAGGTCGGGGTCCCCTATGTCACCCACCGGGATCGGGGTCCCCTCGTGTCGCTCACCAAAATCGGGGTCCCCCTGCGACATTGGGGTCCCCCCGTGCCACCCACTGGGTTCGGGGTCCCCCCGTGTCACTCACCAAAATCGGGGTCCCCCTGTGACATTGGGATCCCCCCGTGTCACTCACCGGGGTCTCCCTGCGTGTGCAAAATTGGGGACCCCCCTTTTGTCCATGATTGGAGTCCCCCCCGTGTCACCCACCGGGTTCGGGGTCTCCCTGTGTGGACAAGTTTGGGGTCCCCCCGTGTCACCCACCGGGATTGGGGTCTCCCCGTGTCACTCACCAAAATCGGGGTTCCCCTGCGACATTGGGGTCCCCCCGTGCCACTCATCGGGACTGGGGTCTCCCTGCCTGTGCAGAATTGGGGACCCCCCTTTTGTCCATGATCGGCGTCCCCCCTGTGTCACCCACCGGGTTCGGGGTCCCTGCGACATTGGGGTCCCCCTGTGCCATCGGGGTCCCCCCGTGTCACCCACCAGAACCGGGGTCCCCCCCTGAGTGTCCCCCTGGGGGTCCCCCGCTGTCACTGCGATCGGGGATCCCCTTGAGTCTCAAACCGGGGGTCCCCCCCATCCATGCACAGGATTAGGACCCTCGCCCCGTTTTGCGACCCCAGTGGGGGTCACCCCCCTCGCCCACCACGACCCCCGCTCTGGGCGGGCGGGGGGTCCCCAAATCCCCATCCCTGGGGTCTCCACATGCCGGAATCGGGGGGTCGGCCCCCCCAAAACCCCTCCACGATCTGAGGGGGGGGTCCCTTTGCCCCCCCTCCCCCAAGGCAGGGCCGGACCGTGTGATCGCGGGTGGCCCCACGTGGGAATGGGGGGGGGGTGCGGCCCTCTCGCCCCCCTTTTTTTTGGGGTGGGGTCATGCAAATGAGAGCCCCTTTTTCTGCCGCTGTCCCCCTGCCCTGCGCCTCTACCCCGGCGGCGCCCGAGCTTTGGGGGAGACGGGACCATGAGGGGCTTCGGGGCCATCGCGGTTTTGGGGACACTCCTGCTCCTGGCTGAGGCTCAGCGCCGTAAGTGCGGATTTTTTTTTGGGGGTGCTTTGGGGGTTTTGGGGTCTCAAAGCCAAATCCTTCACGGAGCTGGGTTGTACCCCAATAATTTCCTTTTGGGGGTGGTTTTGGGGTCACTGCGGGTGGTTTTGGGGTGCGGGGGACTCTGGGTGTGGGGTGGGATATGGGGGGTCGCCATCCCGCTGGAAATGGGGGGCGCGCGGCCCCACTTTCCTCTTCAAGGGGGGACCCCGTTTTTTTGGGTGTGGGGGAAGTGGCAGCCCCGTGAGAAGTGGGGGGTGAAGAGACGGGGGGATCTGGCAGACCCCTAAAATTGGGGGGACAGGGGGTTCTTGGATATGGGGGGGACAAGGCAGGACCTGGCAGAGCCCTGAGAGCGACAGGGACATTGGGGGACCCTCGGGACCCCGACAATGAGGGGACAACCTTACAGAGCCCTAAAAGTGGGGGACATTTCTGCAGCCCCTCGCGAGTGGGGAACGGGGGGGACATTGCAGTCCCCGATATTGGGGTGACTTTGCAGCCCCCCCAAAAACCGGGGTGACTTTGCAGCCCCCCAAAAACCGGGGTGACTTTGCATCCCCCGATATTGGGGTGACTCTGCAGCCCCCGATATTGGGGTAATTTTGCCGCCCCCGATACTGGGGTGACTTTGCAGCCCCCTGATATTGGGATGACTTTGAAACCCCCCAACACCGAAATGACTTTTCAGCCCCCCAACATTGGGGTGACCGGCGTGACCCCGATATTGGGGTGCCGACATTGGGGTGATTTTTCAGCCCCCCGACACCGGGGTAACTTTGCATCCCCCGACATTGGGGTGACTCTGCAGCCCCCGACATTGGGGTGACTCTGCAGCCCCCCAGCCCCGGGGGGACACGGGGGGCGCCCTCCCCGTCCCGTCCCGTCCCGCCCGGCCCCGCTCAGCCCAGCTCAGCTGAGTGTCACATGAAAGGGCTTTGGGGCGCCATGTGATGGCTTTGCCCCGCGCGTGGCTTGGCCCGAGCTCCGTCACGCGGCCCCCGGGTCCCCCCAAGGTCCCCCCAAGGTCCCCCCAAGGTCCCCAAGGTTGGGGCGACCCGGCTGGGCACCCCCAATTGGGGGACCCCTGGTAGAGGGGGATGTGGGGGTTCTGTGTGAGGGGGGGGACACTGGGGGCGTGGGGACCTCAGAGACCCCCCAGAGTTGGGGACACGGGGGAGCTGGTGATGTCCTGGGAGTGGGGACGGGTGGGACTTGTCAGAGCCCTGAGATTGGGGGGCACGGGGGACATGGGGGACCCTTCATCCCCCTGAGCACTGGGGACATGGGGGGTGTGACAGTGCCCTAAAAGTGGGGGACACAGGGGACATGGGGGGACATGACAAACCCCTAAAAACGGGGGACACAAGGGACTTGGGGGATGTGACAGACTTCTGAGAGTGGGGGACATGGGGGACATGGGGGACATGGATGTGACAGTGCCCTAAAAACGGGGGACATGGGGGACTCTTCACCCCCCTGAGCATAGGGGACATGGGGACACATGACAAACCCCTAAAAACGGGGAACACAGGGGACATGGGGGACACGGGGGACATGGGGGACATGGGGGACATTGGGGACATTGGGGACATTCACCCCCCTGAGCATAGGAGACAAGGAGGACATGGGGGGACATGACAAACCCCCAAAATCGGGGCACACCGGGGACACCGACCCCGCTGACCGCTGTCCGTGTGTCTGTCCCTCCCAGGAGCCGCTGGCCGCAGCCGCGGCCGGAGCTCTGCGTGGGGCGGGCGGCCGGCGCCGTTCCGCGCGTGGGACTCGTCGCTCTACCCGCCCTGGCGCCAGGGGACCCGCGACTGCTGGCGAGGTTGGTGCCACCCGGGACGCTCCCCGTGCCACCAGCGGGGTCCCCGCGCGTGGCTGAGCGTCCCCGTCGTGTCCCCGAGCAGGTGGCGATGTCACCTTCGACATCAGCAACGACGCGCCCACCATGGCGGGTGCCCAGGCCACCTTCTCCATCGCCCTGCGCTTCCCGGGCAACCAGAGCGTGCTGCCCGATGGCCGCGTGGTGTGGGGGCAGAACTGCACCGTCAATGGTCAGCCAGACCCGGAACCGGCCCTGAACCACCCCAAACCTCCCGAAATCACCCCAAAACATCCCATAACCACCCTGAAACCTCCCGAAATCACCCCAAAACATCCCAAAACCACCCCAAACCTCCCGAAATCACCCCAAAACACCCTGAACCACCCCAAAACCTCCCGAAATCACCCCAAAACCACCCCAAACCTCCCAAAACCTCCCGAAATCACCCCAAAACATCCCAAAACCACCCTGAAACCTCCCGAAATCACCCCAAAACACCCTGAAACATCCCAAAACCTCCCGAAATCACCCCAAAACATCCCAAAACCACCCTGAAACCTCCCGAAATCACCCCAAAACACCCTGAAACATCCCAAAACCTCCCGAAATCACCCCAAAACATCCCAAAACCACCCTGAAACCTCCCGAAATCACCCCAAAACACCCTGAAACATCCCAAAACACCCTGAACCACCCCAAAACCACCCCAAACCTCCCAAAACCTCCCGAAATCACCCCAAAACACCCTGAACCACCCCAAAATCTCCCGACATCACCCCAAAACACCCTGAAATCACCCCAAAACACCCTGAACCACCCCAAAACCTTCCAAAATATCCCAAAACCACCCCAAAACCTCTCAAAACCTCCCGAAATCACCCCAAAACATCCCAAAACCTCCCGAAATCACCCCAAAACATCCCAAAACCTCCCAATACCACCGCAAAACCTCCCAAAACCTCCCGAAATAGCCCCAAAACACCCTGAACCACCCCAAAACCTCCCCAAACCACCCTGAAACCTCCCAAAACCTCTTAAAACTCCAAAACCCCCAAAATCCGGCCAGAGACCCCCACCCGTGTCCCCACAGTGTCCCCTCCCCACCCCATAGGGAGTGTCCCCCACCCCGTGGTGGCCCCGCAGTGTGCCTGCAATGTCCCCGTGGTGTCCCCGCTCTCCCCTCACCCCGGCTGTCCCCGCACTGTCCCCGAGCTGTCCCCGAGCTGTCCCCACTGTCCCCTTACCCCTCTGTCCCCGCTGTGTCGCCTCTGTCCCCTCACCCTGGCTGTTCCCGCGCTGTCCTCTCTGTCCCCACACTGTCCCTGCTCTGTCCCTACTCTATCCCCGCACTGTCCCCGCTCTGTCCCCGCTGTCCCTCACCCGCTGTCCCCGCAGTGTCCCCGCTGTCCCCTCAGTGTCCCCGCTGTCCCTCACCCGCTGTCCCCGCAGGCACGCAGGTGGCACAGGGTGACCCGGTGTTCCCGGAGCAGCCGGACGCCGCCGGCGCCTTCCCGGACGGGCAGCCCCTGCCCGGGGGCAAGCGGGGCAAGTTCGTCTACGTCTGGTGGACATGGGGTGAGCATGGCACCGAAACGGGCGGGGGGTCCCCCAGGTGGCACTGAACCCCCCAGGTGGCACTGAACCCCACGAGGTGGCACTGACCCCCCCCGAGGTGGCGCTGACCCCGCCGTGGCGACATGGGTCACACTGTGGTGGCACTGACCCCACTGTGGTGAGGCTGACCATGGCATTGTCCCTGCTGTGGTGGCACTGACCATGGCACTGTCCCCGCGGTGGCATTGTGCCCATGGTGGCACTGACCATGGCACTGTCCCCATGGTGGCACTGTCGCCACTGTCCCCGCTGTCCCCTGGTTGGCACTAGCAGGTGGTGGGTGGATAGGATGTCCCCATGGTGGCACTGTCCCCTGCTGTGGTGGCACTGTTCCCCTGGTGTCACCATCCCCACGGCACTGTCCCCTGTCCCCAGGGCGCTACTGGCAGGTGGTGGATGGGATGTCCCCATGTCACTGACCATGGCACTGTCCCTGTGGTGTCACTGTCCCCCTGGTGGTGTCACTGTCCCCACGGTGTCACTGTCCCCGTGGTGTCACTGTCCCCGTGGTGGCACTGTCCCTGTCCCCAGGGCGCTACTGGCAGGTGGTGGACGGCGCTGCCTCTCGCCTGACCGTGGGCACGGCCGGGGTCCCGCTGGGCTCCTACACCATGGAGGTGGTCGTGTACCACTACCGGGGCCGCCAGAAATTCATCCCCATCGGCCACGCCAGCAGCCAGTTCAGCATCACCGGTGGGGACACGGGGACACGGGGAATGGGGCGGGGGCACGGGGGAAATGGGGGAATGGGGAAATGGGGAAATGGGGAGGGGGACGGGGGAAATGGGGAAATGGGGGAAATGGAGCGGGGGGACGGGGGAAATGGGGAAATGGGGAAATGGAGCGGGGGGACGGGGGAAATGGGGGAAATAGGGTGGGGGGTACAGGGGAATTGGGGTGGGAGGATGGGGGAAATGGGGTGGAGGGCACGGGGGGAAATGGGAGAAATCGGGAGGGAGGTACAGGGGAAATGGGGCAGGGGGCATAGGGGAATTGGGGTGGGGGGATGGGGGAAATGGGGCGGGGGGTACAGGGGAAATGGGGAAATGGGGCCGGGGGCACGGGGGAAATGGGGGAATGGGGGAAATGGGGCAGGGGGCACAGGAGAAATGGGGTGGGGGTACGGAGGGAAGGGGGAAGGGGCACAGGGGAAATGGGGCAGGGGGGCTGGGATTGGAAATGGGGTGAGGGGTGCAGGGGAATTGAGATAGGGGGCACAGGGTGGGAAATGGGGCGGGGGGCACGGGGTGGAGGTTGCGGGTCGTGGGGTGGTGATGGGGCCGTGGGTGCAGGGGCACTGAGTGCTGGCACTGCAGGTGACACTGGATGCGGGTGACAGAGTGCAGGTGACACTGAGTGCAGGTGACACTGGGTGCAAGTGACACTGGGTTTTGGGGGTGTGACAGTGGAACGGGTGACATTGTACATAGGTGACACTGGGTGAAGGTGACACTGGATGCAGGTGACAGAGTGCAGGTGACACGGGGTGCAGGTGACACTGGGTTTCAGGGCTGTGACATGGGGTGCAGGTGACACGGGGTGCGGGTGACACGGGGTGCAGGTGACACTGTGTCTAAGCGACAAAAGGCGCGGGTGACACTCTTCCAGCGCTCCAGCCGCCAGCCACCCCGCTGCCTGTCCCAACCGCTGTCCCCCTGTCCCCGCGCTGTCCCCAGACCAGGTCCCGTTCGCCGTGGACGTGTCGCAGCTGCAGGGCGCGGTGGCGGGCGCCGGGCGCTTCGTGCGGAACCGCGCCGTGGCGTTCGCGGTGCGGCTGCACGACCCGAGCCGCTTCCTGCGCCACGCCGACATCTCCTACTCGTGGGACTTCGGCGACCAGAGCGGGACCCTCATCTCGCGCAGCGCCACCGTCACCCACACCTACCTGGACACCGGCAGCTTCTCGGCGCGCCTGGTGCTGCAGGCGGCGATCCCGCTCAGCCCCTGCGGCCCCAGCACCGCGCCGCCCTCCGCCGCTCCCACCGGCAGCGAGCCCGCGGCCACCACCGCCCCCGCCGGGGCGCCGAGCACCGTGCCCGGGGCCAGCACGGGTGAGGGGGGTGTGTCACCGGTGTCACCTCTGACCCACGGGATTTGTCCCCATCTCCCCAGAGTCCCCACTGCCCTGTAGAGTGTGTCACCAGTGTCCCCTCTGTCCCATGGGGTGTGTCACCGGCGTCCTCGGTGTCCCATAGGGTGTGTCACAAGTGTCCTTGGTATGCCATGGGGTGTGTCCCCAGTGTCCCCAACTCCCCAGGGTCCCTGCCGCCCTATAGAGTGTGTCCCCAGTGTCCCCCCACTCCCCAGAGCCCCCAGAGTCACCTCACCCCATAGTATGTGTCCCCGGTGTCCCCGGTGTCCCATGGGATGTGCCACCAGTGTCCTCAACTCCCCAGAGTTCCCACTGGCCTGTAGAGTGCGTCCCCAGGGTTCCTCAAAGTCACCCCACCCCACAGAGTGTGTCCCCAGTGTCCCCCTGCTCCCCAGAGTCGCCCCACCCCATGGGATGAGTCCCCAATGTCCTCCCACTCCCCAAAGCCCCCAGCGTCCCCCCACGCCATAGCGTGTGTCCCCTGTGTCCCCCCCATCCCATATTAAGTGTCCCCACTGTCCCCCTCCACCCCACAAAGCCCCCAAATCCCCCCAACCCACCGTGTGTCCCCCCAGTGTCACCTTAGGGGACACAGATCACCCCCAACCCGGACTCTGGGGGTCCCGGGGGTGACCCCACCCCACTTTTCCCGCAGCCCCCGCAGCGTCCGGGGAGCCCGCGGAGCCCACGGGGGGGTCGGCGGCGGAACCCTCGGACCCCGCAGTCACCGACCCCGCTGTCCCCATTGTCACCGAGCCCTCTGTCCCCGCCGCCACCGACCCCGCCGTCACCGCCGCCATCGACCCCTCTGTCCCCGTTGTCACCGAGCTCTCGCTCCCCTCCGCCACCGCTGTCGCCTCCTCAGTGTCCCCCACTGTCGCTGGGGACACCTCGGTCACCGCGGCCCCCCTGGAGGGGACAGCGGCTGCAGGTGGGTGCTGGCGCGGGCTGGGGGAGGGGACACGTCGGGGGATGTCCCCAAGGGCTCGGTGTCCCCCCAGGGCTCGGTGTCCCCAAGCACTCAGTGTCCCCTCGTCCAGCGTTTCCCGCGTGTCCCTACAGATGTGGCGACAGACGGGGGCGCGGGTGACGTCACAGCCGGAGCCACAGCTGGATCGGCCACTGCTGCAGCCACAGCTGGATCTGTCACAGCTGGATCAGCCACAGCTGCGGCCACAGCTGGATCAGCCACAGCTGGATCTGCCCTCGATGCCACCGCTGCAGCCACACTCAGTGTCACCGTGGATGCCACCGTGGGAGCCACCGTGGGAGCCACCGTGGGAGCCACTGCTGTGTCCCTGGCTGCTTCCACAGCTGGAGCCACAGCTGGAGCCACAGCTGGAGCCACTGCCCAGCCGCTGGCCCTGGTCAAGCGCCAGGCCCCGGCCGAGGACTCGCCCGGCTGCGTCCTGTACCGCTACGGCACCTTCGCCACGCAGCTGGACATCGTCCGTGAGTCCGGGGGCGGGGGAATTCGGGGGGATTCGGGGGGTCCGAGGGGAATCCGGGGGGAATTTGGGGGGAATTCGGGGGAATTCGGGGGGTCCGAGGGAAATTCGGGGCGAATTCGGCGGGAATTCGAGGGGAATTTGGGGGGTCCGAGAGGAATTCGAGGAGTCCGGGGAGAATTCGGGGGGTCCGAGGGGAATATCGGGGGGTCCAGGGGGAATTCGGGGGGAATCCGAGGGGGATTCGGGGGGTCCAGGTGGAATTCGGGGGGAATTTGGGGGGTCCAGGGGGAATTCGGAGGGAATTCGGGGGGTCCGGGGAGAATTCGGGGAATCCGAGGGGTCTGGAGGGAATTCTGGGGGTCCAGGTGGAATCCGAGGGGGATTCGGGGGGGTCCGAGGAGAATTCGAGGGGTCTGGAGGGAATTCTGGGGGTCCAGGTGGAATCCGAGGGGGATTCGGGGGGTCCAGGTGGAATTCGGGGGGATTCGGGGGGTCCGAGGAGAACCCGAGGGCTCGGAGGGAATTCGGGGGATCCAGGGAGAATCCTGGGGGCTCGGAGGGAATTCGGGGTGTCCAGCCGGGGGTCCCCCACCCCGCTGACCCCTCCTCGCCCCCGCAGAGGGCATCGAGAGCGTGGCCATCGTGCAGGTGGTGCCCGAGGACAGCGGCAGCAGCGTGGAGCTGACGGTGACCTGCGAGGGCGGGTGAGTGGCGACAGCGGCGACACCCGCGACAATCGCTGCGACAATCGCGGCGACAAGGGGCGGGGACAGCGCGGGAGTGTCCCCAGCGCTGACGGCCGCCCCCGCAGGGTCCCCGAGGAGGTGTGCACGGTGGTGGCGGACGCCGAGTGTCGCACGGCCGAGGCGGAGTCGTGCTCGGCGGTGTCGCTGTCGCCGTCGCCGGGCTGCGAGCTCGTGCTCCGGCAGGACTTCAACCGCTCCGGCCTCTTCTGCCTCAACGTGTCCCTGGCCAACGGCAACGGGTTGGCGGTGGCCACCACCCGAGTGGCCGTGGGAGGTGTGACACGGGGACAGGGGGGGGTCCCCTGGGTGTGGCTGTGCCGCAGAGGGTGGCAGGGACAGGGTGCGATGTCCCGAGGGTCCCCTGGGTGGGATAAACCTGGGATTGCTCCCTTGGAGGTGACAGGGACAGGGTGACAGGGTCCCCGAGAGTCCCCTGGCTGCGTCTGGGTTGTCCCTGTCCCCGGAGGAGGTGGCACAAGGTCCAGGGGATGTCCCCAAGGTCCTCCGGGTGGCACTGAGCTGTCTCTCCCTGTTGGAGGTGACACAATGACGGGGTCCGGGGGTGTCCTAGAGGTCCCCCCGAGTGTGGCTGGGTTGTCCCTGTCCCCGGAGGAGGTGGCACAAGGTCCGAGAGATGTCCCCAAGGTCCCCCGGGTGGCACTGAGCTGTCCCTGCCCTGTCGGAGGTGACAGGGACAGGGTGACAGGTCCCGGGGCGATGTCCCCAAGGCGCCCCGGGTGGCACCGAGCTGTCGCTGTCCCCAGGGGTCGCTCCGGCCAGCGGCAGGACCACGCTGTTCGTGGGGCTCGTGCTGGTGGCGGCCGCCCTGGGCACGGCCGCGTACACCTACAGGTGAGGGGACACTGGGACACTGGGACACTGGGGACATTGGGACACTGGGACACTGGGGACACTGGGACACTGGGGGGGACACTGGGACACTGGGGACATTGGGGACATTGGGACACTGGGGACACTGGGGACACTGGGGACATTGGGGACACTGGGACACTGGGACATTGGGGACATTGGGACACTGGGGACACTGGGACACTGGGGGACACTGGGGACACTGGGGGCACTGGGGACATTGGGGACACTGGGGACACTGGGACACTGGGACACTGGGGACGCTGGGGACACTGGGGACACTGGGGACATTGGGACACTGGGGACACTGGGGACATTGGGGACATTGGGACACTGGGACATTGGGACACTGGGACACTGGAGACATCAGGGACACTGGGGACGCTGGGGACACTGGGGACATTGGGACGCTGGGGACACTGGGGACATTGGGACACTGGGACAGTGGGGACACTGGGGATATTGGGGACACTGGGGACACTGGGGACATTGGGACACTGGGGACACTGGGACATTGGGACATTGGGGACATTGGGGACACAGGGGAGGGAGCCAGGGGTGAGGGGACATTTAGGGGACATTACGGAGTGGGGAGTTCCGATGGTGAAGGGACACTGGGGGGACACAGCCCTTGGGGTGGGGGACATTGGGGACCTATGGGGTCGGGTGACACTGTGGGGTTGGGGACACCCCACAAGGCTGGAGGTGACACCGTGTCCCCCCCCCCCCGTGTCCCCCCAGACGAGTCAAGTACACCGCGCTGTCCCCCGCGCCCCCCGCGCCCCCCGCCCGGCCCCGGGGGTGGCTGTCCCCAAATGTCACCGTGCGGCGGCTGCTCCAACGCGCCCTGGGAGGGGCCCCGAGCGGCGAGAGCAGCCCCCTCCTCCGGGGACACTCCGTCTAGGGACCCCCACCCCAAAAACAGCCCCCCAAAACCCCCCCGGGAGTGGCCGAGCCCCCAGACCCCCCCCGGAGCAAGGGGGGGTTGGGGACACGCGTGGTGGCCTCGGTGACACCGAGATTAAAGGCTCAGATGTGCCCGTGGATCTGGCTCCGTGTGTGATTTGGGGGGTCTGGGGGGGATTTGGGGGGTCCTGGGTGGATTTTGGGGTTCTGAGTGGTGCCCTGAGGAGGTTTTGGGGGGATTTTGGGGTGCCCAGGGAGGTTTTAGGAGGCTTTGGGATGGATTTTGGGGCTCCTGGGTGGATTTTGGGGTGTCCTGGATGGGTTTTGGGGGGGATTTAGAGGGGTCTGGGGGGGATTTGGGGGGTCCTGGGTGGGTTTGGGGGTCTGAGTGGTGCCCTGAGGAAGTTTTTGGGGGATTCTGGGGTGTCCAGGGAGGTTTTAGGAGACTTTGGGGTGGATTTTGGGGCTCCTGGGTGGATTTTGGGGGGGCCAGGGGTGTCTTGGGGGAGCCCCGAGTGGTGAGACCCCAACCCCAAAACCAGTGGCCACACCCCCGAATTTACATATAAATTAAAATATTATTTGACCACACCCCAATTTCCATATCTGTCAATGACCACACCCAACTTTACCATATAAAGCAACGACCACACCCCCTAATTTCCATATTCCATATATGGTCATGCATAATTTTTGACCTTGCTATTCCCATTCTAATAAATGAACATGCCCCCTAATTGCCATATTAATTAACTCTGTGTTTTGCACGCTGGCCACGCCCCTAATTTACACATAAATGACGTCATATTTGCCCTTTGACAGCTCTCACTGATTTCCATATCAAATAACCACGCCCTCTAATTTACATATTAATGAAGATCACATTCTCATTTTGACCACGCCCTTAATTTCCATACCAGAAATGGCCACTCCCCCTCAATGACCACCCACCACATTTCCTGTTTGAATCAATGACCACTCCCCTTAATTTCCATAGTAATTAAACCCCATCACCGATCGTGACCACGCCCTCTAATTTTCATAAAAAATGACCACGCCCCTTTTACCATATTAAGACACCTTTTCCGCTTTTAGCCCCGCCCATAACTGGTCATTCCATATATGGTGGTTTTGGCCACGCCCCCGCGCCGCCGCCTTTGCGTCACTTCCGGGGCGGCCCCGGCGGCGCGCGCGCGCAAAGATGGCGACGCCCTATGTGACGGACGAGACCGGTGAGCGCGGGGGGGCCGCGCGGGCTGGGGGCGCTCCGGGAACCCCCCGAGACCCCCCGAGACCCCCCGGGATCCCCCCCAGAGCCGCGCGGGGGCCGCGGGGTCGGGAAGGGCCGAGGGGGCGTGAGGGGGGGGGCGGGACCCCGTGAGGGGATGTGGGGGGGGGGGCTGAGGTTTGTGAGGGGGGTTTTTGGGGAGGGGTCGTGGGGGTCCCCGTGAGGGTTTTGGGGTCTCTTAGTGGGGGGTTTTTGGGATGTCTGAGGGGATTTTGGGGTCGGGAAGGTCCAAAGAGGGGTTGGGATGGGGCGGGACCCCCGTGAGGGGATGGAGGGGGGTCCCTGAGGTTTTTGGGGAGGGGTCGTGGAGCTGCCCGTGAGGGTTTTGGGGTTCCCCTGAGGGTTTTGGGGGTCTTTAAGGGCGGCGCTTTGGGGTCCCTGAAGGGATTTGGGGTCGGGAATGGCCGAAAGGGGGTTGAGGGGGGTCCCTGAGGTTTTTGGGGAGGGGTCTTCGAGGTGCCCGAGGGTTTTGGGGTCTCCGTGTGGGTTTTGGGATTTCTGGGGGGGGTTGGATTTAGCGGGGAGTTCTAAGGTGGTTTTGGGGGGTCCCTGGGAATGTCCCCGGGGGGTCCTGGGGAGGTTTTTGGGGTGTCCCGGGGTCCCCCAGGCATCCGTGGGTGTCCCCTCAGTGTCCCCAGGGTGTCCCCAGGGTGTCCCCATGTCCCTGTGCTCTCTGTGGGGGTGTCCCAGTGTCCCCACAGGTGTCCCCACGGCGTCTCTGTGGTGTCCCCATGCTGTCCCCATGCTGTCCCCATGTCCCCACGGTGTCCTAGGGTGTCCCTAGGCTGTCCCAGGGTGTCCCCCTGGCGTCTATGGGTGTGTCCCCATGTCCCCAGAGTGTCCCCACGGTGTCCATGGCTGTCCTCATGGTGTCCCTGTGGTGTCTGTGGGGCTGTCCCCTTGGTGTCCCTGGATGTCCCCATGTCCCCTGGTGTGTCTGGGGTGTCCCCATGGTGTCCCCATGTCCCCACACTGCCCGTGGGTGTCCCCATGTCCCCACTCTGTCCCCATGGTGTCCATGAGTGTCCCTGTGTCCCCACACTGTCCCCATGGTGTCCGTGGGTGTCCCTGTGTCCCCACACTGTCCCCATGGTGTCCTCACACTGTCCCCATGTCCCCACACTGTCCCTATGGTGTCCCCACGGTGTCCCCATGTCCCCATGGTGTCCCCCGGTGTCCCCACAGTGTCCCCATGTCCCCACGCTGCCCCCACGCTGTCCCCATGTCCCCACGGTGTCCCCCTGCTGTCCCCATGTCCCCACGGTGTCCCCTGGTGTCCCCTGGTGTCCCCACACTGTCCATGGGTGTCCCCATGTCCCCACGGTGTCCCCCTGCTGTCCCCATGTCCCCACGGTGTCCCCTGGTGTCCATGGGTGTCCCTGTGTCCCCACACTGTCCATGGGTGTCCCCCTGGTGTCCCCTGGTGTCTCCATGTCCCCACACTGTCCCCACGGTGTCCCCTGGTGTCCCCACGGTGTCCATGGGTGTCCCCTGGTGTCCCCATGTCCCCACGGTGTCCCCTGGTGTCCCCAGGCCGCTACATCCCGTCCACGCAGCGGCCGGACGGCACCTGGCGGAAGCAGCGCCGGGTCAAGGAGGGCTACGTGCCCCAGGAGGAGGTGCCCGTGTGAGTGGGGGCTGGGGGGATGGGGAGGGGTCCTGGGGGTCCTCAGGGCGTGGGGAGGGGTCAGGTCCCACCCAGACCTTTCTCTGGGTCCTCCCTGCATCCCCCAGACCCCTCAAATCCCTTCCAGGACCCCCCCAGACCCCTCCTGTGTCCCCCTAAACACCCCCAAACCCTTCCAGGACTTTCCCCCAACTCCTCCTGTCCCCTCCAGACACCCCAAAACCCCTCCAGGATTTCCCCAAAACCCCTCCCACCCCCTCTAAACCACCCCAGACCCCTCCAGACACCCCCAAATCCTTCCAGGAGCTCCCCAAAACCCCTCCCATCCCCTCCAAACCCTTCCTGTCCTCTCCAGACACCCCTAAATCCCTCCAGAACATCCCCAAGACCCCTCCTCTCCCTTCTAAACCACCCCCAGACCCTCTCCTGTTGCCCCCAGACCTCTCCAGACACCCCCAAATCCTTCCAGGACCTCCCCAAAACCCCTCCCATCCCCTCCTGACAGGACCTCCCCCAAACCCCTCCCATCCCCTCCAAACCCTTCCAGGACCTCCTCAAACCCCTCCTGTCCCCTCCAGACACCCCACCTCCACGACCCCTCCCCAAAACCTCCCTCACCCCCTTTTTATTGATTGATTTATTTTTATTTTAATTGCCACCCCAGCTACGAGAACAAATACGTGAAATTCTTCCGGAGCAAACCCGAACTTCCCCCAGGGTTAAACCCCGAGCCCAGCCCGTCCCCCTCGAGCCGAGGGACCCCGGGGCGGCCCGAGGGCAGCGACCCCTCCCCAGCTTTATCCAAAACCGCCCGGAGGAACCTGAAACGCAAAGAGAAAAGGAAACAACAGCAGGAAAAAGATCGGGAGAGCGACGGGGGGGACGGACTGAGCGCGGCGCTGGAAAAAATCTCCTTGGGCAAAGGAGGAGGAGGAGGAGACAACGGAGGAGGAGGGACAGGGGGAGAAAAGGGAGGGGAAAAAAGCCTGGAAAACGCGGATTGCAGCGGCAGCACCGAGAGGAGCCGGCGCATCAAGAGCCTGAGGAAGAAGCTGCGGCAGGTGGAGGAGCTGCAGCAGCGCCTGGAGCGCGGGGGGATCCCCCAGCCCACCAAGGAGCAGCTGGAGAAGCTGGGCAGGAGGAAAGCGCTGGAGGAGGAACTCAGGGGCTTGGAGCTGGACTCGTAATCGGGGGGGGAGGGTGATTTTTTTGGGGGGATTTTTTTGGGTTTTTTTAAACTTTTTTTTTTTCATTTATTTTCTGATTTTTTCCGATTTTTTTTTTCCTTTATTTTTCTGATTTATCCCATTTTTCCCCATTTTTTTCTGATTTTTCCCCATTTTTTTCCCCATTTTTCCCTTTTTTTTTCCTTTTTTTTTTCCATTTTGTTTCCTTTTTTCCCCAATTTTTTCCAATTTTTTCCAATTTTTTTCCCATTTTTCCCGATTTTTTTTCATTTTTTTTCCCCATTTATTTCTTTAATTTTGTTGTTATTTTATTTGTGGTTTTTATTTTATTAATTTCTTGGTTTATTTTCTTTTATTTTGTTGATTTATTGGTTTATTTTCTTTTATTTGGTTGATTTACTGGTTTATTTTACTTTATCCATTCTTTGGTATCTTCTTCTTTTCTTTATTTTTTTACTTGATTTCTGTGTTATTTAATTTTAATTTAAATTTTTTTTTGTTATTTTAATTTCTTTTTTTGCTTCTTTCATTTTAATTTCTTTTCTGTTTATTTTATTTTATTGGCTTTTTGGTTATTTTATTTTTTATTTTAATGATCTTTGAGTTATTTTAATTTCTTTCTGTTTCTCCTTTATTGTATTGATTTTTTATGTTGTTTTTTTTCTCTTATTCTTTCATTTTACTTTACTGATTTCTTTTTGGGATTTTTATTGGGGTTTTCTTGATTTTGTTTTTTTTGTTTTGAGGGGTTTTATTTTCAATTTTTAATTTTTTTTTTTCCTTTTCTCCACTTTTTTTTTTTTTCTTTTTTTGGGTTCAGGTCGCTCCCGGTTTTTAATGGGATTTAAAAAAAGGGGGCAATGAAAAAAAAAACAAACAAAAAAACAAACAAACAAAAAAAAAAACACCAAAAAAACAAAAAGGGGCCGTGCCCCCCAACCCCCCGTGTCCCCCTCCCCCCTCTGTGTTGCAGCCCCCCCACCCCAATTTTTCCCTTTTTTGTCTTTTTTTTTTTTTTTTTCCCTTTTATTTTTAAAAACGGTGCAGGAATAAAAGAGCAGTGACCCAACGCGGGGGTCGGGATTGTTGGGAGACCCCCGGGGGAATTTGGGGGATTTTGGGGGTTCAGGAGATCCCAGGACAGGGGGAGAACCCCCCAGGGAAATTCGGGGGTCCCAGAGGGTTTGAGTGGAGCTTGGGGGGACCAGAACTGGGAGAACTGGGAGCGGGCACTGGGAGCAATGGGAGAAGTGGAAGCACTGGGGGGGGCATTGGGAGGAGGAACTGGGAGAACTGGGAGCACTGGGATGAAACACTGGGAACGGGGTCCCACCAGACTGACGGGACGGCAGCGTTGCCCCTTTAAGAAGCGTTGCCTCTTTAAGGGGCGCGCCCATAACCAATTAATGGGCGTGGCTATGCAAATTTAATGTTAATTACACCCTTAAGGGGCGTGTACATAACCTTTGGGGCGGGGCTATGCGGATTTCAAGTTTGATTGGCATCTCTTAAGGGGCGTGGTCATGACCATTTAGGAACAGGCTCGTGCCGTTAAGGGGCGTGGCCATTGCCTTTTAAGGAATGCGCCGCGCGACGCTCTCGCGTGCTGCCCCACCCCGGAAGTGGGCGTGGCCAGCGCAGCGGCGGGCGGAAAGCGGAAGTGCGGCCGTGAGGGGACCCGGGGGGGGCGGCGGCGCGACCCCCCCCCCCCCCGCCGGTACCGGCGTGGTGAGTCCTTAACATCCCCCCGATATCCCCCGGTACCGGCTGGCGAGTCCTGAATATCCCCCGGTACCGGCTGGCGAGTCCTGAGTATCCCCCGATCCCCCCCGGTACCGGCTAGTGAGTCCCGAACATCCCTCGGTACCGGTGCGGTGAGTCCTGAGTATCCCCCGATCCCCCCCGGTACCGGCTGGCGAGTCCTGAATATCCCCCGGTACCGGTGTGGTGAGTCCTGAATATCCCCCGGTACCGGTGTGGTGAGTCCTGAGTATCCCCCGGTACCGGTGTGGTGAGTCCTTAACACCCCCTTATCCCCTCCGGTACCGGCTGGTGAGTCCTGAATATCCCTCGGTACCGGCTGGTGAATCCCGAACTGTCCCCAAACCTCCCTTCATCGCCCCGGTACCGGCGCGGTGAGTCTCGGACACCCCCGAACACTCCCGGTACCGGCTGGTGAGTCCCGAATCCCTCCGGTACCGGGGTTCCGATAGCCGGTCCGGGCGCCCGGGGGATCCCGGGTCCCGATTTCGGGATTCCCGAGGGTCTATGGGGGGGTTCCGGTTCCACTCCGGGGAGTCCCGGGCTGATTTGGGGGGTCCCGAGGTTCGGTTGGGGGGTCCCGGGCCCATTCCGGGGTCCCGTGCCGGTTCTGGGGTGCTGACCCGCTGTCCCCGCTGTCGCAGGGATGGCCGTGACCTGACCCCGGTGCGATGGAGCAGCCCCGGTACCGGGCCGTGCCCGGGGGCGGCTCCAGCGGTGCCGCCTGGAACGGGACCTGCGGCCACCCCCGCGGTGCCACCAGCGCCACCAGCGCCACCAGCGCCACCACCCCCGGCGCGGCGGGCGGCGGCGGCGACCAGAGCGGCGAGCGCGACCCTCGTGTCCCCAACCCTGGGGATGTCCCCAACCCCCGTGTCCCCATCCCCGGTGTCCCCAACCCTGGGGATGTCCCCAACCCCCGTGTCCCCAACCCCGGTGTCCCCAACCCTGGGGATGTCCCCAACCCCCGTGTCCCCAACCCCGGTGTCCCCAACCCTGGGGATGTCCCCAGCCCCGGTGTCGCCAATCCTGGTGTCCCCAACCCCCGTGTCCCCACCCTTGACGGTGTCACCAACCCCAGGAGTGTCCCCAACCCTGAGGGTGTCTCCATCCCTGGGGGAGTCCCCATCACCGGGACTGTCACCAACTCCGGGAGTGTCCCCAGTCCTTGGAGTGTCCCCAACCCCAGGAATGTCCCCAGCCCTGAGGGTGTCGCCAGCCCCGGGGGTATCCCAAATACCGGGAGTGTCCCCAACCCCGGCGATGGCCCCACCCCTGAGGGTGTCCCCAGCCCCGACACTGTCCCCACCCCCGGGGGTCGCTGCCGCTGCCGGGGTCCCCCCGCCGCTCCCCCGAGCCCCACCCGCGACATCCCGTGCGGCCTCGGCTGCCGCCACCGCGCACCCCCGGAGGGCACCGGCGACACGCGGAGAGCGCGGCGGCGACCGCGACAGCGCCACGAGGAGCCCGACACGGAGCTCGGGGACAGCGGGAGGGGACAGCGAGCGTCCCTGCGGGTGGCCCGCGCGGGGGTCGCGCTGTGCCTGCGGCTGCTCGGCGCTCTGCTGGCGCTGCTCCTCCTCTTCCTCCTCCTCATCCTCGGGGGGCTCCGCTCCTCCCTCCGCGGGGGCTCCGCGGGGCTCCGCCGCTGCCGGGAGCTGCTGGGCGAGTGGCTCCGGCCGCGGGCGAGCTGCTCCGGTGGTGGCGGCGAGCAGGAGGTGACACGTTTGGTGGCCATGGCTCAAGTGGCCGAGGAGGAGCTGGACCCGTTCCGGGTGCTCGGCGTGGAACCCACGGCCAGCGACGCCGAGCTGCGGCGGGCGTACCGGAGGCTGGCGGTGCTGGTGGGTGTTGGGGACACTGCCAGGGGGGGTTGGGGACATTTGGGGACACTGCGGGACCCCTGCGGGCCGTGCCTTGGCAGGTGCACCCCGACAAGAGCCGCGACCCCCGGGCGGAGGCGGCGTTCAAGGTGCTGCGGGCGGGCTGGGAGCGGGTGAGCAGCCCCGAGAGGCGCCGCGAGTACGAGACGTGAGTTTGGGGCGAAAAAAAAAACATTTTTGGGGCTGAATCCCGGGTTTTTGGGGCTGCGGGACCCCTGGTTTTGGGGTGGGAATCCCGGTTTTGGGGTGGGAATTCTCTTTTTTGGGGCGGGCTGGGAGCGGGTGAGCAGCCCCAAGAGGCGCCTGCGAGTATGAGACGTGAGTTTGGGGCGAAAAAAAAAAACGGTTTTGGGGTGAATCCCGGGTTTTGGGGGGTGAATTCTGGTTTTTGGGGTTTGAATCCTGGTTTTTGGAGGGTAAATCCCGTATTTTAGGATGCCAATCCTGGATTTTGGGTTATAATTCCCGTTTTTTGGGTCCCAGGAAGCAACTGGTGCAGAGGGAGCTGGCACGGGCGCTGGGCGTTTTGGGGCTGTAATTCCCATTTTTGTGGGTATAAATCCCATTTTTTGGGGTGCCAATCCCGTATTTTGGCCTGTCATTCCCGTTTCCAGGAAGCAGCTGGCGCAGGGGGAACTGGCGCGGGCGCTGGGCGCATTTTTGGGGCTGTAATTCTGATTTTTGGGGCCATGTATCCCATTTTTTGGGGTGCCAATCCCATATTTTGGGGTGCCAATCCCATATTTTGGTCTGTGATTCCCGTTTCCAGGAAGCAGCTGGCGCAGGGGGAGCTGGCGCAGGCGCTGGGCGCGTTTTTGGGGCTGTCATTCCCATTTTCTGGGTTCTAATTCCCATATTTTGGGGTGCCAATCCCATATTTTGGGGTGCAAACCCCATATTTTGCTCTCTAACCCTGTTTTTAGGAAGCAGCCGGCGCAGGGGGAGCTGGCTCGGGCGCTGGGCGCATTTTTGAGGCTGTAATTCTGATTTTTGGGGCTATGTATCCCATTTTTTGGGGTGCCAATCCCATATTTTGGGGTGCCAATCCCATATTTTGCTCTCTAACCCTGTTTTTAGGAAGCAGCTGGCGCAGGGGGAGCTGGCGCGGGCGCTGGGCGCGTTTTTGGGGCTGTCATTCCCGTTTTCTGGGTTCTAATTCCCATATTTTGGGGTGCCAATCCCAGATTTTGGGGTGCCAATCCCATATTTTGGCCTGTCATTCCCGTTTCCAGGAAGCAGCTGGCGCAGGGGGAGCTGGCGTGGGCGCTGGGCGCGTTTTTGGGGCTGTAATTCTGATTTTTGGGGCCATGTATCCCATTTTTTGGGGCGCCAATCCCATATTTTGGGGTGCCAATCCCATATTTTGCTCCCTAACCCTGTTTTCTCAGGAAGCAGCTGGCGCAGGGGGAGCTGGCGCGGGCGCTGGGCGCGTTCCTGGGCCGGCTGCAGGAGGAGCTCAGGGACGCCATGGACGCCATGGGCTGCACGCGCTGCGGGGGGCGCCACAGGTGGGGACAGGGGGGACACTGGGGACGCCACAGGACAGTGGGGACAGTGGGGGCAGAGGGGACATTGGGGGCAGTGGGGACATCAGGGATAGTGGGGACAACAGGGACCTGGGGACTGTGGAGACAACGGGGACACCACAGGACAGTGGGGACAATGGGGACACAGGGGCAGCACTGGGGGGACATCTTGTCTCTGGGGGGGGGGTCTCACAGTGCTACTGTGTCCTCGGGGGTGACAGAGTGTCCCCATGTCCCCAGAGTCCCTATGTCCCTGGGGGTGTCACAGTGTCCCCAATGTCCCTGCTGTCCCCAATGTCCCCAGTGTCCCCAATGTCCCCAATGTCCCAGTGTCCTCATGTCCCCAGTGTCCCTGTGTCCCTGCTGTCCTCATGTCCCCAGTGTCCCCAATATCCTCGTGTCCCCAATGTCCCCACCTGCTGTCCCCAATGTCCCCAATGTCCCCAATGTCCCCAATGTCCCCATGTCCCCAATGTCCCCATGTCCCGCAGGCGGTTCCCGCTGGACAGGGACCCCCCGCTCTGCCCGGTACTGTGCCGAGTGCGGGGCGTGGCACAGTGTCCCCATGTCCCCAATGTCCCCATGTCCCCAGTGTCCCCAATGTCCCCTGTCCCGCAGGCGGTTCCCGCTGGACAGGGACCCCCGCTCTGCCCGGTACTGTGCCGAGTGCGGGGCGTGGCACAGTGTCCCCATGTCCCCAATGTCCCCAATGTCCCCATGTCCCCATGTCCCGCTGTCCCCAGTGTCCCCATGTCCCCATGTCCCTGCAGGCGGTTCCCGCTGGACAGGGACCCCCGCTCTGCCCGGTACTGTGCCGAGTGCAGGGCGTGGCACAGTGTCCCCATGTCCCCAATGTCCCTGTCCCCAATGTCCCCCATGTCCCCATGTCCCCAATGTCCCCAATGTCCCCAATGTCCCCATGTCCCTCAGGCGGTTCCCGCTGGACAGGGACCCCCGCTCTGCCCGGTACTGTGCCGAGTGCGGGGCGTGGCACGCGGCCGACGAGGGCGACCTGTGGGCAGAGTCCAGCCTGCTCGGCCTCAAGGTCACCTACCTGGCCCGCATGGACGGGCACGTCTACGATGTCACTGGTGAGGGACGGGGGGCACGGGGGCACAGACACACCTGGGGGGGACAGGGGCACAGACACACCTGGGGGGGGACAGGGGCACAGACACACCTGGGGGGGACACAGAGCCCACAGACACACCTGGGGGGGACAGGGGCACAGACACACCTGGGGGGGACGCAGAGCCCACAGAGACACCTGGGGGGGACAGAGCCCACAGACACACCTGGGGGGGACATAGAGCCCACAGACACACCTGGGGGGGACAGAACCCACAGACACACCTGGGGGGGACACAGAGCCCACAGACACACCTGGGGGGGACAGGGGCACAGACACACCTGGGGGGGGACACAGAGACCACAGAGACACCTGGGGGGACACAGAGCCCACAGACACACCTGGGGGGGGACACAGAGCCCACAGAGCCAGGGGTGACACAACCCCAGAGCCAAGGGGTGGCCAGAGCCAGCCCAGGGGGTGACAGATCCCCAGGTGTCCCTGGTGTCACCATGCTGGGGGTCTCTGGTGTCACTATCACCAGGTGTCCCTCCTTGGGTCTCTCTGGTGTCACCATCCCTGGGGTCTCTCTGGTGTCACCGCCACTGGTGGGACACCATCCCTGGGGGGTCCCTGATGTCACCATCCTGCGGGTCCCTGGGCTGTCCCTGGTGTCACTGTGACCAGGTGTTCTTGGTGTCACCATCCCCAGGGTCCCTGGTGTCCCTGTGACTGGGGGTCCCTGGTGTCACCATCCTTGGGTCTCTCTGGTGTCACCACGACTGGGAGGACACCGTGACCATCCCTGGGTGTCCCCAGTGTCCCCGTGACCGAGTGTCCCCTCTCTGTCCCCAGAGTGGGCTGGCTGCCAGCGTGTGGCCATCTCCCCCGACAGCCACCGTGTCCCCTACCACCTGTCCTTCGGCGCCAGGACAGCCACGCCGGCCGGACGGCAGCGGTCAGTGCTGGGGTGACCAGGGGGTGTCTGGGGGTGTCCAAAGTGTGTCCAGGGATGTCCTGGGGGAGTCCAGACGTGTCCTGGGGGTGTCCAAGGACTGGACACCAGTGGTCAGTCCTGGGGAGGGGTGGTCTTGAGTGACCAAGGGGTGTCTGGAGGAGTCCAGAGGGTGTCCAGGGGTGTTCTGGGGGTGTCCAGGGGCTGAACACCAATGGTCAGTCCTTGGGGAGGAGGATCTGAGGGTGCCCAGGTGCATCCAGGTGTGCCCAGGTACATCCAGGGGGTACATCCAGGTGTGCCCAGGTACATCCAGGTGTGCCCAGGTACATCCAGATGTGCTGGGGTACATCCAGGTACATCCAGGTGTGCCCAGGTACATCCAGGTGTGCCCAGGTATCCCAACCCCCCCCTTTTCTCCCCACAGCGCCCCCCCCAAGGGCAGCCCCCCCTCCCCCAGCGAGATCCAGGATTTCCTGGCTCGCGTTTTCCAGGGAAACCCGAGCTCGGGGGAAGCCGGGGGGGCTTTCCCCAGCCCCCCCGGGGCTGCGGGACCCCCCCAGGGACCCCCCCAGGCCCAGGGGGGCGCCCCCAGGGGGGACACCAAGCACAAGAGGAGGAAGAAGGGGCGACGGCCGCTGCCGCGCTGAGGAGACACCCCCACCCCAAAAAAAAAAAAAAAAAAAGGGCTTGGAATAAAAATCTATTTTTCTTTTGTTTTTTGGGTTTTTTAAAGAAATCGAGTGGTGGTTTTTGTGTTTATAAATAAAGAGGGATTGGTTTAATAAAGGGGGGAGAGTTCAGTTCGGCCCCGGGGCCTCCGGGCCGCCGTAGCCGAGTCACTTCCGGCCCACACCGGAAGTAGAATGACGTCACCGGAGCCGCCATATTGATGGTCCCGTAAGGACTTAAGAGTGCGGCGCCATTTTGAGTGTGGGCAAGGCCGCGCTCGTGGCGCTTCAGGCGCCGTTACCGGGGCTGTGGCGGGTCCAGAGCAGCCTGGACTGACCCGGGGTGAGGACGTGTCCGGTTAGTCCGGGAGATACGGCTGACCACACGGTGAAGCGGCCCCTGTCATCATGTAGGTTGCCACACCCATCATGGTGGCGCCCATACCCATCATGGCGGCCGCCACACCCATCATGGCGGCCGCCACACCCATCATGGCGACCACCCCTGGACACTGAAGGAACACTCGGGGTCTGTGTGGGGTCAGCGCCGTTTATTGGGGACAAAAAGTGACCCTGGGGACAAAGTGACCGCTGGGTTGATGGCTCTGCCCGGCCACTGCCCATCCTGGAGCTCCAGGACACGGTGAGGCCTCCGTGGGGCTTTCCCAGGGCACAGCCAGGGACCGTCCCCGTCCCTGTCCCTGTCCCTGTCCCCATCCCTCCCATTTCCATATTGAGTCCATCCCCATGTCCATCTGTCCATCCCCATGTCCATCTGTCCATCCCTGTGTCCATCTGTCCATCCCTGTGTCCATTTTTCCATCCCCGCATCCATGTTCCGTGTCCATTTGTCCATCTGTCCGTTACCAGTGTCCGTCCCATGTCCCTCCCATGTCCATTTGTCCATCCTGTGTATATGTGTCCGTCCCACGTCCATCTGTCCCTCCCATGTCAATCTGTCCATCCCGTATCCATCCCGTGTCCGGTGTCCATCCCGTGTCCGTGTGTCCATCCCGTGTCTGTGTGTCCATCCTGTGTCCGTGTGTCCATCCCATGTCCATGTGTCCATCCCGTGTCCCTCTGTCCATCCTGTGTCCATCCCGTGTCTGTGTGTCCATCCTGTGTCCGTGTGTCCATCTGTGTGTCCATCTGTCCATCCCGTGTCCGTGTGTCCATCCCATGTCCGTGTGTCCATCCCGTGTCCATCTGTCCATCCCATGTCCATATATCCATCCCATGTCCGTGTGTCCATCCCGTGTCCGTGTGTCCATCCCGTGTCCCTCTGTCCATCCCGTGTCCATCTGTCCATCCCGTGTCCGTGTGTCCATCCCTCGTCCATGTGTCCGTGTGTCCATCCCGTGTCCGTGTGTCCATCCCGTGTCCATCTGTCCATCTCGTGTCCGTGTGTCCATCCCGTGTCCGTGTGTCCATCCCGTGTCCCCCCTCATGCACACCCCGGCGCTCTGGGCCCGTCTCCTCCGTCCCTGTCCCGCTCTCGGTGCCGCTGCCCGGTTCCGGTTCCGGTTCCGGTTCCGGTCCCGGGTCCGGCCGCCCACTCCGGCCGCTGGATGGTTCCGGTCCGGCCCTCGCGCGCCTGCGGCCGCTGCTCCCGCGGGATCCGCACGGCCCGGAACCGCGGCACGGCCGGCGGCGGCGGCGCCCGCGCCCGCCGGAAGAACCCCAGCTGCCGAGAGAGGGCGCGGGATGTCGCGATATGGCACGGGATACCGCGATACAGCACGGGATGTCGCGATACGGCACGGGATACCGCGATACAGCACGGGATATCGCGATATGGCACGAGATATCGCGATATGGCAGGGGATATCGCGGTATGGCACGGGATATCGCGATACGGCACGGGATACCGCGATACAGCACGGGATATCGCGGTATGGCACGGGATATCGCGGTATGGCACAGGATATTGTGATATGGCACGGGATATCGCGATATGGCCTGAGATACCGTGATATGGCACAATACACTGTGATATGTCATGAGATATCTCAATATGTCACTGCGGCATGCCATGAAATATCGCGATATGGCACAAGGTATAGTGATACGTCATGAGATACTGCAATATGTCATGAGATATCGCAATACGGCCCGAGATATCACGATATGGCATGAGATACCACAATATGGCACAAGATACTGTGATACGTCACGATATATCACAATATGTCATGAGACACAGTGATATGTCGCGAGATATCAACTATATGTCATGATATATCACAATACATTACGAGATATCACGATATGTCGTGATATAACAGGGTGCAACAGAGGACACGGTTTGTGTGGCCCGACACGATGGTACACGTCACGATACGACACGGGATGTCACGATATGTCGGGACACGACAGGGCACAACACAACTTGGGTGGCGCGACACGTCACGATAGGGCACGACGTGCATGATATGTCACGGTATGTCGCGATATGTCGCGATATGACACGGCACGGCACAGCCGGCGCAATGCAGCAGGCGTGACGTGCCACGGCGCGCGCTGACACGGCGCGGTGTGTCGCGATGTGTCGCGATACGGAGCCCTGTCGCGACATCCAGCTCACCTTCCAGAGCGCCAGCACCAGCAGCGCCAGCAGCAGCAGCCCCAGGAGCGCGGCCAGCGGCACCACCCACCAGGGGACAGCGGTGACGGCCACGCCCGGGTCCAGGTGCAGGGACAGCGACATCTGGGGACACAGGGGTCACGGGGGGGTCAGGGGTCAGCGATGGGGTCAGGGGTCAGCGATGGGGTCAGGGGTCCGTGATGGGGTCAGGGATGGGGTCAGGGGTCATGGGGGGTCAGTGATGGGGTCAGGGGTCAGTGGGGACATCAAGGGGGTCTGGAGGGGCTTGGGGACATCGGGGGACATTGGGCGGGGGTCTCCTGGGGAGGCTATGAGGGGTCTGGGGGTGTCAGGGGAGATTTGGGGGGTCCCGGGGCTGTTCAGGGGTGTCCGGGGGTCCTGGGGGTGGCCGAAGGTGTCCGGGGGTGTCCCTGGGGGATGTCTCGGGGGTTTCGGGGTGTCCGGGGGTGTCCCCGTGGGTCCCGGGAGAGTCCGGGGGTGTC